>NC_092118.1:28177339-28477339 GCF_045679555.1 Salvelinus alpinus
ATTAATGAGTAGACAGTCACAGACGGCTAAAGGGCCACACGTGTCTGTCTCCCTACACCTCCTTCCCCCTGGAGAGACTTTATTGAAAAGAGAAATACCTGAGAAGGGCTGGCCAGAATGTTTCAGTCATACAGCACCAAAACATCATGTCACCAATAAACTACAGTTTGGGGCCTTGTTGTTATTTAGAGGTGTGAAACCCCACTGAACTCAATATAATATATTGATGAAAATACTGGTTAAATACTAGTATCAGTAGCTATACTGTATACACTGGGGAGTGGGAACCCCCCTTTCAGTTGTATTAATAATACTGGGGGTTGTTTAATGAATTGCCATTTGAAATATCAGCAATATGAAATGTCAGTAACCACTCAACTTAATATATATGAGGAGAGACTATTAGGAACTACAGCAGCAGGGATAGCCAGCCAGTCAGCCAGCTAGCCAGCCAGACAATCAGCCAGGTAGTTAGCCACCCAGCCAGTCAGCCAGCTAGCCAGCCAGACAATCAGCCAGGTAGTTAGCCAGCCAGCCAGTCAGCCAGCTAGCCAGCCAGACAATCAGCCAGGTAGTTAGCCACCCAGCCAGTCAGCCAGCTAGCCAGCCAGACAATCAGCCAGGTAGTTAGCCACCCAGCCAGTCAGCCAGCTAGCCAGCCAGACAATCAGCCAGGTAGTTAGCCAGCCAGCCAGTCAGCCAGCTAGCCAGCCAGACAATCAGCCAGGTAGTTAGCCAGCCAGCCAGTCAAGGAGTCAGCCAGGTAGTCAGTCAGCCAGGTAGTCAGTCAGCCAGCCAGTCAGCCAGGTAGTCAGCCAGCCAGTCAGTTAGTCAGCCAACCAACCAGCCAGCCAGCCAGCCAGCCAGCCAGCCAAGTATCAGCCAATCAACCAGCCATTCAGCCAGGTAGTCAGTCAGTCAGTCAGCTAGTCAGCCAGGTAGTCAGCTAGCAAGCCAGCCAGCCAGTCAGCCAGGTAGTCAATCAGCCAGCCAGCCAGCAAGCCAGCCTGCCAGTGAGCCAGCCAGCCAGCCAGCCAGTGAGCCAGCCAGCCAGCCAGTCAGCCCACCCAGAGACTCTACAGGAGGCCCAGGGTCTATGGTGTCATACCTCCCTCCTCTACACTGACAACAAGGGCCCTAAGCCAGAACAAACTACTAACTTACAGTACAGTATATACACAGTTTGCTGTGCCACAGTGGCCAATGAAGGGTACTGTACTGTTAGCGTCCAAACTACTGCCAAACAGTGCTGGAGAGCTGCTCACAAGAGTGAGTGACATCTCAGAGGGAGTGCCATGACTACAGTACTGTACTGTACATGGGCCAAACTCACTGCTGGCTGGGAGAGAGAGAAAAAAAGAAAGTGAACAAGATGATATGTTTTTAAATATGTTCCTTCTCTTGTGCAACTTTGAGTCTGGACATATTAGCGGCGCTGGGCATCAATCATGCAAGAGTTAATGGCACATCCAGCCTATGAATCTTTCACCAGCAAGTCCCTCTCTTCTCCCCCAACCAGGCTGGGTGGAGTGGGGCTCTTCCTGTTCAACAGCTGGTAGAGCATGGCGCTGTGATGAGTATGAGGGCCCATGTGGATTTGCCAGCCCCATCGCTTTGATCTATGCTTGTGGAACAGATAGCTGTGAGGTTCTGGGCCTGGTTCCTGGGCTTGGTTCTGGTTGCTTCTGCTCCATCCCTCCTCCACACAGACCTGGGTTCAAATACCATAAACCCTGCCCATCTGGCACTCCATACAGACTAAAGCAAACACTGAAAGTATTTCAAAGATTTCAAATAGAATTTGAGCCCAGGTCTGTCTCCTCCACAGGCCTTTCCAGGCAGGGAGGCAGTCTGAGCCAGGTTGGACTGGGTACAACACAGGAACAGCCTGGTGTGTCCATGGTCCCAGAGGCTCCAGTGACACACTTTCCCTTTTAATGGGGCCACCTGCAGCCCCGCGTCGGGCCCCCGTCCGAACGCTGTCAGAAGGGAAAAGAGCAGGAGGTGGTTGGGCAGGCTTGCAGTGTGGTGGGCATCTGCAACTGGCATCGACTTTAAGAGGCCTCTCAGTTCTTCGTGTTGGAGAGAGAGTGCCATGGGCACCCATGCTGAACTGGCCACAGATACATGGGTTCAGGCCAGGAAGGGTACTGACACATGTCAGGAAATGCTTTCTCTGTGATCTGGGTCACAGGGAGTAACTTCATGCTCTGTCTGCATTGGTGATGTGTCAAGTAAGAGGGTAAGCATGGAAGCTAGCTGTGTAAATCCCCTGAAAATAACATATCAGCCAATGGGTGTGATCATAAACTCATATGGTAGCAATGGATTATATATGACGTACTTGTATGCACTCTTCTGAATGCATTTCAGTCCATTATGTATCTCCTGGCATTGTTAACCGTGTCTATTCTAAACACTGGAGAACTGAAATGCATTCACATAATATGCAGTCAATAATCTATACTTTATCTGCTGTGCCTGGCATGTCTTAAAAATGTTTCAACTTATCCTATTGAAAAGAAATATCCCAAGTATAAATACAGTGAAGTACACACACTAAATATGTTTTAAGGCAAAGTAGTGTTTTTAAGACACAACTGTAAACTTCAAGTATTATCGGCCTCCCTCGTGCTTGAGGAACAATAGAGGAGTTTATGCCATGTCAGGAGGCACCTGAACCCCCTGTTGGGATTTGCCTTTTGTTCAGTAAATCAGGTGTTAAATGAGGTGAAAAGGAGACTGGAGTAGGACTTTAACTTTGTTTATACTCCTTTAATAATGGGGGTTAATCAAAAAGGGTTTTGTCTTCCTCTCATCTGATGATAAGGTCTTTTCATCTCAGTTAAATGTCTCCACTAAACTACTAACAGCTCCAGCTCCATAGCTTCCCCCTCCTCCTGCTCCCCTCCCTTCCCCCTACTCCCCTCCACCTGCTCCCCTCCCTTCCCTCTGTTCCCCTCTTCCTGCTCCCCTCCCTTCCCCCTGCTCCCCTCCCCTTCCTCCCCTCCCCTTGCTCCCCTCCCTTCCCCCTGCTCCCCTCCCCCTGCTCCCCTACCTTCCCCCTGCTCCCTTCCCCCTGCTCCCCTCCCCTTGCTCCCTGCTCCCTGCTCCCTTCCCCCTGCTCCCCTCCCCCTGCTCCCCTCCCCTCCCCCTGCACCCCTCCCCTCCCCTCCCCCTGCTCCCCTCCCCCTGCTCCCCTCCCCTCCCCCTGCACCCCTCCACTCCCCTTGCTCCCCTCCCCCTGCTCCCCTCCCCCTGCTCCCCTCCACTCCCTCCCCTCCCCTCCCCCTGCTCCCCTCCCCCTGCTCCCCTCCACTCCACCTGCTCCACTCCCCTCCCTCTACTCCCCCTCACTCTGCTCCACTCCCCTCCCTCTACTCCCCCTCACTCTGCTCCCCTCCACTCCCTCTACTCCCCCTCAATCTGCTCCACTCCCCTCCCTCCACTCCCCATCACTCTGCTCCACTCCCCTCCCTCTACTCCACCTCACTCTGCTCCACTCCCCTCCCTCCATTCCCCCTCACTCTGCTCCCCTCCACTCCCTCTACTCCCCCTCAATCTGCTCCCCTCCACTCCCTCTACTCCCCCTCACTCTGCTCCCCTCCACTCCCTCTACTCCCCCTCACTCTACTCCCCTCCACTCCCTCTACTCCCCCTCACTCTGCTCCCCTCCACTCCCTCTACTCCCCCTCACTCTGCTCTGAACTAAAACATAATAATGCTGTTTTAATGTGTGTATTTAAAGCAATAATTACCCAAACAAAGCTCACAGTAGGAATCTGTTGGACAACAGTGATGAAAAGGGCATGAATTAGCATAAAGCCTGGATAATGCATCCCAAATGGCACCCTATTTCCTATACAGAGCCCTATGGACCCTTCAAAAGAAGTGCACTATAAAGGGAATAGGGTTCCATTTGGGACAGACTGGGAGTGTGTGTCTAGTACCTGGGGTGTAATTTCCTTAAACGCCATCCTACCAGGCAGTTAAAGAGGGGTGTTATAGAGAAACAGGGTGTCCACGATGCCTGGAGGCGCCTGCAGTGGGTACATTTATGGGTGCACTTGCTCATTACACCAGGGGATAATCAGCCTTTAAACAAACCTGTCATTTCCTCCTGGGCCTCTGAAGTCCACAGCCAGTCAGCCAGCCAGCCAGCCAGTCAGCCATGTCTATTTATATCATTTAGCCTCATCCTCCCTCTGACAGACCCAGTCAGCCCACACAGAGAGAGAGACACACACGTAGGTACACACACGCAGGTACACACACACACACACACACACACACACACACACACACACACACACACACACACACACACACACACACACACACACACACACACACACACACACACACACACACACACACACACACACACTCACACACACACACACACACACACTCACACACACATACACACACACAGGCACACAAACACAGGCCAGTAGACACACAGGCATGTGTGCGCACACACACACACACACACATACACAGCTCACTGACCTTCTGCTACAATAATTAGGCACTTATCAGAGAGCAACAGATTTATAGTGACAAGACACTTGGTTAGAGGGTGGTGTAGAGGCGTTAGGGTGGGGGGGGGGGCTCATTCACTGACAGAACTGTAGGGGGGGTTGACCACACACACACAGTTCATTTGGGTTTATGTGGGATCCAGAGGAACAGGTGAAATGATCTGTTGATTATAGTTATTTTAAAAGCATGTGTACATTTTGGAGCCATTGGCTTATTTACAACACAATATTTAACAGCTGTTATTTTGCCAAGCAACCAGCGAAAAGCATAGGTTACTACAGCAGTGGATGTTCAGAGCAGCTGTATTCTGCCTCTGACTATCCCATTAGCCCCTCTCCATTCACTGGTA
Source organism: Salvelinus alpinus (assembly GCF_045679555.1). Classification (NCBI taxonomy): domain Eukaryota; kingdom Metazoa; phylum Chordata; class Actinopteri; order Salmoniformes; family Salmonidae; genus Salvelinus; species Salvelinus alpinus. Next base: position 28,182,234 of record NC_092118.1, read on the forward strand.
CAGTATCACACCATGTAGGAGGTCACCGATATTTGTTTTAAAACTACATCTAGATAAAAATCTCTCAAATCTGAAATGCTGTAGGCTATTTATTTCTAACTAGGCTACAAAAGCCTAATCATTTCAGGCATATCGTTTTTGAGGTAAACCAATTTTCTCCTAAACGCACACACCATCATTCATGGCAGGAAACCTCACCCTGCATTCTGAACAAAGTGGAAAGTGCAGAGAGCGAGTTAAGAAGGAATCAAAAAGAGAGCGACTTCATGGGAAATCAAGGGGATCAAATGGTGCCTTTATTGCAGGTTGAAGCTCCTGAACGGGGGCCTATGAAAGGCTGATCTGTGCTGTGCTACTTGGCTGCTACCTGGCTGGGTCTGGGCTGGATCTGGGCTAGATCTGGGCTGGGTCAGGTGAGACATCCACTGAGAGGGAGCACTCAGGTCTGCGGATCCCATTCACACCGTCACCAAACCCTCACAGGTCACCCTGCTTCACTGCTTTAGCCCTTAGCCTAGCATCACCACTAATGCATTTCTCAACAGGTACAGTGAGCAGGGCCGCGGAGACAAGGGCACAGGGCTTTGGGGAGCCAGGTACATAGCTGTAACACTACGCTGATGGAACCACTCAGCTTTTCAGCTAGCAGGGAGGTCACTTCAGTGATCATCGTGTTAGCAAGGGCGATGAGACGCAGGGCTTTTAAGTGAATGGAGCTAAATGAATGAGAAGGGATTTTGGCTTTGAGTCTGAATGCCGGTGATGACAATCCAGGTCAAAGGTTATCTTCCATCTTACCAGGGTGTGTGGAGCAAATTCAATTTGGCGGCAGGGACAAAAGAGGAAATATCATTCATAATTATACAACCCTCACTCAAAGCCTCACGCCAACGCTCCCTGTAGGGACGGAACAACAATGGGACTTAATTACATTTGACATTATATGTCTCCAAACCCTCCTCCCTTCAAAGTAAAACACATTGACGACAAATTTGGCATTGGGATTCAGGCTCATGGCTACTAGCCATGCCAGTTTCCCTTTTTTCTGTGCCATATGCCAAGACAAATCATATTAACATGTTACTAAAGAATACTAAACCTTTTGGCTACAGTCCTCGGCCATGCCGGTGTGCCAGTAAACTTCGTTAAGCGCTAGAGAATGCTTTTAGGAAACCTTGCCTCAGTTGCAATTATAAATAAGTCCCTTCATGGAGAGAAGCCCCCGTCATGGGTGGGCTGCTGGCCGGGCCGCTGGGCCGCGGGGCTGGGGGGGCAGCAGGGCGATGGGGTGTTGGAGCTGGGGGCGTCTGGCTGGCTGGCGTGCAGACAACTGATCACTACTCTGAATGAAAAAGCAAGCTCAGTGAGCCAGCTCAAGTAACTGCTTTGTTACTGAATAAATGTTGCCGGCAACAAAGTTCAACAATTAACCATTTGTCAACATGTTTACACCATAAATACTTATAACTATGGTGACGAAAGCCAAAAAAAGAGGTTTGAATTGAATCCCCATAGAGGAATGGAAAGTAAAGGAGGAAAACCCAATCTAGTCTGGGATTTGCTGTTTACACAACACACAAAACAACCTTGTGGGGACTGGGAGATGTGCTGGTGCTTCTGTGGTGGAGGCACAAAGAGCCAGGTACCAGGCCTCAGTTGGATTGTGTGTAAGGTGAGATGATTGGGGCTGTTGAACAGTTACAATACAACAGACTCTTACGTATTCATTTCCACCAAGGACCTTGCCATCATATGGCTTCCTACCTACCTACACACACACACACACCACACACACACACAAAACACCACAGACACACACACACACCACACACACACACACACACACACACACACACACACACACACACACACACACACACACACACACACACACACCACACACACACACACACCACACACACAATCTCACTCTCCCTCCTGTCCCTGAGCTGCTCTCTCCAATTAAATTAAGTTAGAAAACAGTGTTCATTAGAAAAGTGTTCCTCACAATCTGGCAACCCTGACGGTTTTACCCAGCTTTCTCATGGACCCCTGAGGCAAGCGCTCCAGCACGAAACATATTCATTTAATCTTAAATTACATTACTTTATTACTTAATTTATTTGCTTAGTAAACACTCTGAAACCTGGGAATCTCACACATTCAGCTTCTGCATGCAAATAAGGCCTAAACATTTACAGACTGGTATAAACATTGATGTAGTCTAATCAAAGAAAAAACATGTTCAACTATACGAAAACTTGCTCAAAAGCACAAACTAGAATTTGTGTTAACTTTATATTACTTCAAACTGTATTTCATTATATAACTGTAGCTCACATACCAAAATCTACAGAATATCAATAACTCCAAGTAATGACACTGTGACAAGCTACAAGCATGCAGTTATGTAGTTCTACAAACCATTTTTGCTCTCTTTTGTGTTCATGTAGAAAACACATGGAACCGTGGTAAGAGCTATGTAGTTATCTGTAATTATCTACCTAGTATAAGGTAATTACACATGATATCTTGTAGTTACCTAGGTATGCAATTGTAATGTAAAGACATGCCTTGAATTATCGGCTATATTACAAATGTATCTGAGATCAACAATGAAAGGAAAGCCTTGGAACCTTTTCTCCAGGCCCGTTAAGAAAAGATAAAACCCTTTAGTGAAGCCTAGCTGGACCAAAGCCCAAGTGTCACACAGCCAAAGATAATAATCCTGACATAGTCCAAGAGACTGAGAGAGAGAGAGAGAGAGAGAGAGAGAGAGAGAGAGAGAGAGAGAGAGAGAGAGAGAGAGAGAGAGAGAGAGAGAGAGAGAGAGAGAGAGAGAGAGAGAGAGAGAGAGAGAGAGAGAGAGAGAGACCGCCTCTCCTAACACCTAAGCCTCCCCTGGCCTTGATCTGATCTGTTGTGACATGGTAGGACCATTTCTGGGATAATTAGGAATAATTATTAGACAATCCTCTGTGGTTGTGAACTCAAGTCTTAGATCAGGAAATACAACAGAAACTCTTTGTGAATGTCGTGAGGAGTTAAGCACTGTCATGTCATAGTGCTAGCAGACCTAGCCCATACATGTTTCTTCTCCTTCATCACAAATCCCACTAAAAGGAAAATACATTTTTTTTCTTACCAAAATGTTTCACACAGTATGGGTGATGTTGAAGAACTTTCAAAACATAAAGACAGACAGAAACTAAGAAGGGGGGTTAGTTTAACATTAAAATCAAATGTAGCTGTTCCTTTCACATTCTCATTAAATAATAGCTTGTGAAAGCTTAAGACTAGTAGCCATGTTGAGCCTCACTAATGCCCATTAGGGCTCTTTTCATCTGCGGTTGCCTCCTGAGGCCTGGTTCAGACAGTGTTATGAATGGGAGAGCTGTTTAGCGAGTGCAACTGGACCAGGCTGCTGTCTCCTTGCCACTCCATCACTCAATGACCCCAATATACGACATGCCACTCCAATCATGAGAGAGGTACAGAAATCCCCTACTACCTGTTCCATGTGATACTCATACTGTTAGCTAGCACTAACACATACTCACATACACATACACACATACACACACCTCCCTGATAGACAGGGCGAGGGGTGAGGCGACAGGGATCAGGCCTCCTGTTTCAAACACACCATTAATCTTTCTTCCTTTCTCCTCTCTGACACGTGAAGCGGACCCTCCCAGCGCAGCCCAGCGGCCCAGACCTTGAACCAACCGCCAACCGCCTCCTCTGGTCTCTGATAAGATCTGAGCAAAGCGGCAGGCCGCCTGCGGAGCACCGGTACCCCTCAGCCACTCACAGCCCGTCCTACCCCCTGCCTCACTCAACTCACTAACAGGCAACCATTACAGACTGATGGGAAGCTGAAACCTAACCCATCTCTATGCACACACGCACACACACACACACACGCACACACACACACACACACACACACACACACACACACACACACACACACACACACACACACACACACACACACACACACACACACACACACACACACACACACACACACACACACACACACACACACACACACACACACACACCATCTCTCCCTGCCCGACAATTTCTCTGATTGTAGTCAGACGCCAAACGGAGAAGAGAGATCTGCGATCACTTCCGACGCCCACCTCCAGGTGAAGGCACAACAAAGGCTCTCTAAACGGGAGTCCTCCTACAGAGGAGGCACACAAACCCCACCACCGGTGAGGAGAGGGGGCCTGGAGGAAACAGTAACACACACTGCTGTGAAAAGGGAAAACAACTCGAAATCCACCCCTGTGTAGAGGTGTCTTCACAGTTCACTCAGACACTAAACTCATGTGGGTTTTTATTGAAGACAAACCACGATCCTCCTCAGGTTTGGTATACACACGGTGGAAGGAAGCTGTGATGATATTTGACAGACAGGGACATTTAATTGATACCCACTGCAGTGAGATTGATATGACAGGGAATCATTGTGATGCGTGTTTGAACAGCAGCTGACAACAAGGTGAAGTGTGTCTCTAAGCCAAACATTTAATACACACCTGATTTCCTCATGGGGAGACACTGATAGTCATATCTGTTTGTCTAAGGTGTCAGACCTATTCATTTAGAAATATTCCCTTGTCATCTAAACAAATTCCAATGTATCAGCCTTGGGAACATTCCATTGTCTCAGCCTGTTGAACGTTCCATTGTCTCAGCCTGTTGAACATTCCATTGTCTCAGCCTGTTGAACGTTCCATTGTCTCAGCCTGTTGAACGTTCCATTGTCTCAGCCTTGGGAACATTCCATTGTCTCAGCCTGTTGAACGTTCCATTGTCTCAGCCTGTTGAACGTTCCATTGTCTCAGCCTGTTGAACGTTCCATTGTCTCAGCCTTGGGAACATTCCATTGTCTCAGCCTGTTGAACGTTCCATTGTCTCAGCCTGTTGAACGTTCCATTGTCTCAGCCTGTTGAACGTTGCATTGTCTCAGTCTTGGGAACGTTCCATTGTCTCAGCCTGTTGAACGTTCCATTGTCTCAGCCTTGGGAACGTTCTATTGTCTCAGCCTGTTGAACGTTCCATTGTCTCAGCCTGTTGAACGTTCCATTGTCTCAGCCTGTTGAACGTTGCATTGTCTCAGTCTTGGGAACGTTCCATTGTCTCAGCCTTGGGAACGTTCCATTCTATCAGCCTTGGGAACGTTCTATTGTATCAGTCTTGGGAACGTTCCATTGTATCAGCCTTGGGAACGCTCCATTGAACTCAGCCTTGGGAACGTTCCATTGTATCAGCCTTGGGAACGTTCCATTGTCTCAGCCTTGGGAAAGTTCCATTGTCTCAGCCTTCAAATCAAATCAAAGTTGATTTGTCACATGCGCCGATTACAACAGGTGAACCTGTCAACCTTACAGTGAAATGCTTACTTACAGGCTCTAACCAATAGTGTGAAATAAAAAAGTGTGTGTGTAGGTAAGTAAAGAAATAAAACAACAGTAAAAAGACATTTGAAAATAACAGTAGCAAGGCTATATACAGACACCAGTTAGTCAGGCTTATTGAGGTAGTATGTACATGTGGGTATGGTTAAAGTGACTATGCATATATGATGAACAGAGAGTAGCAGTAGCGTAAAAGAGCGGTTGGCGGGTGGTGGGTGGTGGGACACAATGCAGATAGCCCGGTTAGCCAATGTGCGGGAGCACTGGTTGGTCGGGCCAATTGAGGTAGTATGTACATGAATGTATAGTTAAAGTGACTATGCATATAAGATAAACAGAGAGTAGCAGCAGCGTAAAAGAGGGGGGGCACACAATGCAAATAGTCCGGGTAACCATTTGGTTACCTGTTCAGGAGTCTTATGGCTTGGGGGTAAAAACTGTTGAGAAGCCTTTTTGTCCTAGACTTGGCACTCCGATACCGCTTGCCATGCGATAGTAGAGAGAACAGTCTATGACTGGGGTGGCTGGGGTTTTTGACAATTTTCAGGGCCTTGCTCTGACACCGCCTGGTGTAGAGGTCCTGGAAGGCAGGCAGCTTTGCCCCAGTGATGTACTGGGCCGTACGCACTACCCTCTGAAGTGCCTTGCGGTCGGAGGCTGAGCAATTGCCGTACCAGGCAGTGATGCAACCGGTCAGGATGTACTCGATGTTGCAGCTGTATAACCTTTTGAGGATCTCAGGACCCATGCCAAATCTTTTTAGTTTCCTGAGGGGGAATAGGCTTTGTCGTGCCCTCTTCACGACTGTCTTGGTGTGTTTGGACCATTCTAGTTAGTTGGTGATGTGGACACCAAGGAATTTGAAGCTCTCAACCTACTCCACTACAGCCCCGTCGATGAGAATGGGGACGTGCTCGGTGCTCCTTTTCCTGTAGTCCACAATCATCTCCTTAGTCTTGGTTACGTTGAGGGATAGGTTGTTATTCTGGCACCACCCGGCCAGGTCTCTGACCTCCTCCCTATAGGCTGTCTCGTCGTTGTCGGTGATCAGGCCTACCACTGTTGTGTCGTCAGCAAACTTAATGATGGTGTTGGAGTCATGCCTGGCCATGCAGTCGTGGGTGAACAGGGAGTACAGGAGGGGACTGAGCACGCACCCCTGGGGAGCTCCAGTGTTGAGGATCAGCGTAGCAGATGTGTTGCTACCTACCCTCCCCACCTGGGGGCGGCCCGTCAGGAAGTCCAGGATCCAGCTGCAGAGGGAGGTGTTTAGTCCCAGGTTCCTTAGCTTAGTAATGAGCTTCGAGGGTACTATGGTGTTGAACGCTGAGCTGTAGTCAATGAATAGCATTCTCACATAGGTGTTCCTTTTGTCCAGGTGGGAAAGGGAAGTGTGGAGTGCAATAGAGATTGCATCATCTGTGGATCTGTTTGGGCGGTATGCAAATTGGAGTGGGTCTAGGGTTTCTGGGATAATGGTGTTGATGTGAGCCAACACCAGCCTTTCAAAGCACTTCATGGCAACGGACTTGAGTGCTACGGGTCTGTAGTCATTTAGGCAGGTTGCCTTTGTGTTCTTGGGCACAGGGACTATGGTGGTCTGCTTGAAGCATGTTGGTATTACAGACTCAATCAGGGACATGTTGAAAATGTCAGTGAAGACACCTGCCAGTTGGTCAGCACATGCCCGGAGCACACATCTCGGTAATCCATCTGGCCCCGCAGTCTTGTGAATGTTGACCTTTTTTAAGGTCTTACTCACGTCGGCTACGGAGAGCGTGATCACACAGTCGTCCGGAACAGCTGATGCTCTCATGCATGCCTCAGTGTTGCTTGCCTCGAAGCGAGCATAGAAGTGATTTAGCTTGTCTGGTAGGCTCGTGTCACTGGGCAGCTCGCGGCTGTGCTTCCCTTTGTAGTCTGTAATAGTTTGCAAGCCCTGCCACATCCGACGAGCGTCGGAGCCGGTGTAGTATGATTCAATCTTAACCCTGTATTGACGCTTTGCCTGTTTGATGGTTCGTCGCGGGATTTCTTGTAAGCTTCCGGGTTAGAGTCCCGCACCTTGAAAGCGGCAGCTCTACCCTTTAGCTCAGTGTGAATGTTGCCTGTAATCCATGGCTTCTGGTTGGGGTATGTACGTACAGTCACTGTGGGGACGACGTCCTCGATGCACTTATTGATAAAGCCAGTGACTGATGTGGTGTATTCCTCATTGCCATCGGAAGAATCCCGGAACATGTTCCAGTCTGTGATAGCAAAACAGTCCTGTAGTTTAGCATCTGCTTCATCTGACAATTTTTTTATAGACCGAGTCACTGGTGCTTCCTGCTTTAATTTTTGCTTGTAAGCAGGAATCAGGAGGATAGAGTTGTGGTCGGATATACCAAATGGAGTGCGAGGGAGAGCTTTGTACGCATCTCTGTGTGTGGAGTACAGGTGATCTAGAATTTTTTTCCCTCTGGTTGCACATTTAACATGTTGATAGAGATTTGGTAGAACTGATTTAAGTTTCCCTGCATTAAAGTCTCCGGCCACTAGGAGCGCCGCCTCTGGGTGAGTGGTTTCCTGTTTGCTTATTTCCTTATACAGCTGGCTGAGTGCGGTCTTAGTGCCGCATCTGTCTGTGGTGGTAAATAAACAGCTACAAAAAGTATAGCTGAGAACTCTCTAGGCAAGTAGTGTGGCCTGCAATTTATCACAATATACTCTACTTCAGGCGAGCAAAATCTAGAGACTCCCTTAGATTTCATGCACCAGCTGTTGTTTACAAATATGCACAGACCGCCCCGACTGCCCCGATTTTGATGTCCCGATGGTAGGATATTCGTGATCGTTTATTGTCCAATGATTGCACGTTGGCGAGTAATATTGACGGTAACGGCAGCTTTCCTAGTTGCCCTCTGCGGGTCCGGACGAGGCATCCGGCGCTTCTTCCTCTGCGTCACTTCCTTTTGCGAATAATTGGGATGTCTGCCCTGCTGGGTGTTTGGAGAATATTGTGTGAGTCCTGCTTGTTGTTGTTGTTGTTGAAAAAATATTTTGTCTAATCCGAGGTGAGTGATCGCTGTCCTGATATCTAGAAGCTCTTTTCTGCCGTAAGATACGGTTGCAGAAACATTATGTACAAAAAAATTTACAAATATCGCGAACAAAACCACAATAGGACAATTGGTTAGGAGACCGTAAAACGGCGGCCATCTCCTCCGGCGCCATTTTCCAATTGGGAACGTTCCATTGTATCAGCCTTGGGAACGTTCCATTGTATCAGCCTTGGGAACGTTCAATGATAGAAGCCTGATCCCAGAACTGTTTGTGCTGTCTTGCCAACTCCCATACACAAACAGATCAGCACAACAGTAACACAGATCTGTGACCACCAGGCTACAAAAATAGCGGTCGTATCCCCAAATCTGCTTGCAGGGAGAGAAAGTGCCAATGATATGGATAGAGAGAAAGGGACAAAAGGGATTAATGACCTTAAACTCTACGTCTGGAGCTAAGCACTGAGCCATCTTGACAGGACAGGACAGGCCTGTTGGGACGCGGGGGGACCTAGCATATCTCAGCTGGGGTCTTAGAGCGGCTCGTGTCCCCCTTCCATTTTAATCAAACCCATCCAATCAGGCCAGATTACAATAGTAGAGTACAGGGAGCCGCTTGAGGACATTGTGTGGTTGAGGTTAATACTCCTGATTCGTCTCCCAAGGAGCTTTACTTTCTCCTCCCGGGGCAGACTGGAGTATTGTCAAGGCATTCTGCTGCTGAGTAGGGCCATTAGGAGTCCTAAGGAGGGTCTGCTCTTTACCTTATCTACCCTAGTTTTCTCAGACCCTTCTGTTCCGCTGAGGAGTACTGTAGGGACCATAAGGAACTGGAAGTATTAAGAAGGAGAAAGTAGGGCCCTGCTATTTTCCCCCCCTTGTATCTGTGCTGGGGGCAGATGAATGCTCTGCCCATTGATACCCTTTGGCATTTGCCCATTGATGTCAACCTCCTGTCTCGTTAAGTATGGTAGTCTTATTTCTCTCTGAGACATTCCCCTTCATCAATGTGGGCCTAGTCTTGGCAAAACTGAATTGAGCCCAACCAAACTAGATCCATCCCAGCATCTAATGGTAACCAGTCCTTCCTTCTGAAGGAGATTTTTTGTGTGTGTTTCACTGTGTTCCAACTTGGTGTTCCAACTTTTCAGAGCCTTTCTTAGAAGAGCTAAGTAAACAGTGTTAACAAGAAAGACAGAAACTTTTGTAGGTTCTTATAACTGAACAAAAGCCTGGAAAAGAGGTGCTCTAGTCTGTCTGACTGCTTCTGCTGCCATCCCCCTGAAATCACCATCTTAATCTAGGAGTCAGGCTGCATTGCATTCTGTCTGGTTTCTGTGTTACAACCAGGGGAGAGGATAGAGAGGAGCAGAGCGGGCCTGGCCAGGGGAGACATCAAAGAGGCCAGGGAGACACGTATGGCTGCTAATTTTTCAGGCCGGCGCATTTGTGTCAAAGAGCTTGGATTTGAGAGGCTCTCCTCCTCACTTCAAAGCCTGGCGCCTTAAAAGGTCTGGCTGTGTTTTGACGTGGATCTGCAGAGGTGAATGAGAATCAAGCAGCCGCTGCTAGACCCTTCAGAAGTCAGGCTCACTCTCTTTAACCCCCTGCCCCCCTCCACACACCTACCACTACCCCTCCCCGCCCATCTCGACAAAGAAGAAGAGAAGAAGAAAAACAAGAAAATACAATAATGCCTTAGAGAGGCAGGATTATCTAGGAGACGCCTGCTAACGCTGCTATGCCAGGAGTGAAATCTAAAGTGCCCCCCCTTTCCTCCTCTCTCTCTCTCTCTCTCTCTCTCTCTCTCTCTCTCTCTCTCTCTCTCTCTCTCTCTCTCTCTCTCTCTCTCTCTCTCTCTCTCTCTCTCTCTCTCTCTCTCTCTCTCTCTCTCTCTCTCTCTCTCTCTCTCTCTCTCTCTCTCTCTCTCTCTCTCTAGCTCAGCTGAAGACAGCCCTCAAAAAGCACATCAAAACTCTCCTTTGATGCCAAAGCAAGCAATTAACCCCTTGAGTCCAAAATTACAGATTGCTGGTTGAAGTGACACTTTTTAGATGGGTTTTGTGTGCGTGTGTTTGTGTGTGTGCGTGCATGGGTGGGGTGTATTGTTGTTTTGTTTGTTTTCAGACCAGGCTACTTCTTTAATGAAGCGGTTGGTTGGATTCAGCGCCGTACCATGCTGTATTTGAGACAACCCATTTCTGTCAGTTTGAGAAGTAAAGTAGGCTAAACCTCTAGAGAAGGGTTATCTGGGGCTGGGAGGAAGTGTTACTGCAGCACTCCATTATTTGTTACTCCTGCTCACTTCTGAGGAACAGCGCTGCAAGACACAGCCTGGAACAAAGGAGACGGGCTCCTTGTGAATCTTAATTAAGTCGTGGGCGCATGCAGCCAAACAATAAGGTGTGCGTCCCAATTGGGACCCTATTCCTATATAGTGCGCTACTTTTGACCAGAGCCCTATGGGGATAGGGTGTCATTTGGGATGCAATCAATGTCTACCCCTGATTTCTACTGTGTGTGTTGTGTCACCACCACCGCTCTGCCTGTATTGTGTTTGCATCGAAAATAATTAGGCGGCTTGTGAGGAGAGGTGGAGAACTACAGATAAATCCTCTATGTTATGTTCCCTTGACTGATGTAGAAGATAAAGAACCTTATAGGACAGTTGTGGATTAACACTGGGTAAACAGCATGTATGGTGAAGGGGTTCAACACTGGGATGGGATTTTACACAACAACTATTTCAGAGCTCATACGGGGGCAGGTGAGTGTGTGACAAGCATTGCAGAGGAATGTGATGACACTGCTCCAGACAGTGGTGTGACAGGTGTGTGTGTGTGTGTGTGTCTGAATATTTTCACAATTGAAAGGGACATCCTCCACAGACATCCTGCCACAAGCGTACACACCTCTCCCTTATCTGATCAATTAAAGCAAAACCAAAGTGATCCATTACACATTATAGATCTGGTGTCTGTTTCTACTGAGGACCAATGAGTCATCTAACTCATCTCACACACCAGATTCATGGCCTTTTAATCCTCCTGCCAGATACAGATACTGTTCTGATCTCAAGACATTGTTTTATGGTGGTCTCTGCTCTGCACCCACCACCCTCCCCTGGTTGACACTGAAATACACAATGATTATAGGCAACTCCACAGTATATTGTATGACAGCCCCATCCACGTGAGAATCTTACAATCATGTTTCATTAATTTGGCTTGAATGAAGCATCATTTCAAGCATCGAGGAACTTAAGATTTATGTGAAATTAATAACATAACAGATGTGTTCACAATTCCTGCCGCCCCCCTGGTAAGAATATACTGTAGTATATAAGAATATACTGTAGAAATACTGATTACCTCAAGAAACTCCAAAGTATTATGGAGGACTGTCCTCAAAAGCTCAAGAGCTTGTCACTTACACCCTTCAATGCCAAAATACCAGAGGGATACTCACATGACAGGTTTATATCAAATGACCTTAATCTATAATCTACACCGTCTCTCTGCTTTTAGCCTATCTAGGGCACGTCTTAAAAAGTGAGGTGTTGCATACAGGAGGACAGTATAGAGGCACACCAGAAAATCCTAGTCGGACATAATACGCAGGCAGAACGCTGTTTTATTTCTCATGAGACGCTATAATAATTTTGCATCAGTTATGTTCTTCCAACAAAATGCATATCTGTGTTCACAAATGTCTCCACACTTCCCTACCGCTTGGGGAGCCCTGTACTAGATAGCCTCAGGCCAAAAACACTGTAGTGTTCTCTTTCCCTTTCTTACAGTACTTCCTTTCCCTCTCTGGGTTACAAACACAGGGACATGAGCTTCACAATCCACTATCCACAGTGCTGCCCCATCTATTCCCAAGGCGTTTCACCAGAGCACCTCAGACACACATAGGAGGAGAGGCAGAATCGCTCTAATGTCTGCTCTTCAGAGAGAGAGAGAAAGAGAGCGAGCGAGAGCGGGAGAGAGAGAGAGAACAAGAGAGAGAGAGAGAGAGAGAGAGAGAGAGAGAGAGAGAGAGAGAGAGAGAGAGAGAGAGAGAGAGAGAGAGAGAGAGAGAGAGAGAGAGAGAGAGAGAGAGAGAGAGAGAGAGAGAGAGAGAGAGAGAGAGAGAGAGAGTTATGATAAATCATTCAGGTAAGGGGTTTTGTTCCAATGTGCCAAAGACCGGCTGCTGCGATCCAAATCCCTTTTTACAGTTTCCTTTGTCTTAGACTAAAACTGTCTGGATCTGATATGACAGATAGACAGAACATCCAACTACCTCCGCAGTTTGTTTATGCTGATCCATGGATCCATCACTTTAATGCTTCCAAATTCAATATGACATCATTGACATATTCCCATTTAGAAGAATGACTGATTCTAGAGCAGTGAGAGATATCAGAGGTTGTTCACCTGTCATTGCACAAAATCCACCATGACACTCGATTTTGAGTTTTATTTATTTAAAAAAAAAATTAAGTCTTACATTTTGGGAGATTGACACATTGCTCAAGATACACACCTGCTCTATAATGGCGAGAGTGCTGTAACAATTAGATTCCAGGTTTTTATTTGTATTTGTTTGGTGTGAATCTACTTCCGTACTAGAGTAGAAATAAGTCTCACCAATAGTTCAACCTTAGGCCTGTAACCAGTAGGCAGTAGAATAGATGAATAGATCAAATGGAAAATGCAAAAAGAACCCCTCTCATTTGCATGTAAAACTCTACTAATTCAAACTGTGGAATAAAAGGCAATACACCAAGAAGTGAACAAGAACAGCTGGCTGTGTGATGGAATACCATTAATAAAAGCTAAACCGACAAACTGACAACGATCGTAAATATATTAAAAGCCATTTGAGTCTGTGACTAATATTCATTTGCTTCTTCATAATTAATGTAATCATTTTATTTTGCCTTTTCTTCTCCTCTCACTGCTTGAACTATGAATCCAATTTATTGTCGGCCTCATTGAAGACACTGTATTTATTCATGATTGTGCAGTCACTCTTACTGTCTCATTGGATCTTTGGGTCTTAATGTGTGTATGTCTTTGTTAGTGGCAGAGTGGCAGCGCTGGCAGAATTCCCGTCTACGCCAGACAGCACGCTGGCTTGATTCAGCTGTTGAAGCTGAAATACAATGAAAACAGGAAAACAATAAAGAGAAATCTGAGTTATTAAATTGGATATTGCGGTAATGCATAATCTAACTTCATCTCAATGGCTCCGCGGGAAAGTCTTTGTTTAGCCAGAGTGAGCAGAGGCACTCCAATAATTGAAAAACCAATTCAAAATTTTATGAGAGCCGAGCCTCTATGCAAAAAAAGTGGGTGGACTGGATGAATGAAGTGGAGGGAGTACATTGATCATTATAACCTTATTATTCTTTCCTCATTTCTAGATGAACAATTGTCTCCTGTATTATATGATCAAAGTGAGTTTGGCTAATAAAGTCTGGAGAAGAAGAAGGCTTACAGTGTGTCACTCAGACTGTTTTCTAATGGTGTCTAATACAAGTACACTCTGAACTCCCAACCCTCTACCCCTCTCTCTGCTCTCTCTGCTCTGCCTGCTTAGTTAACACTTCAATGGGCACATTGGGTCTCTGACTGACTGACTCCTGCAGCGAACATAGCAGGGCAGAATAAAGCAGAGCATTGTCCTATTAAAGTGGCTTTCATCTATTCACTTTAAATGGCTGGGTAATGTTCAATATGTCCGTTTTATAACCACGTTGAGTCAACAACTGGTACGACTCTTCAACATTCATGTTACTACATCTCTCAGGGTGTTGAGTTCCACACCACAGAAGTTCTAAGAGAAGTCACTTCTGTAATAGAGACACACAAACACACACACACGAACATACACACACACACGCACACACACACACATAGACACACACACATAGACACACATGCACAGACACAGACACACACACACATAAACACACATGCACAGACACACACACACACACACACACACACACACACACACACACACACACACACACACACACACACACACACACACACACACACACACACACACACACACACATAGACACACATGCACAGACACACACGCACCCATGCACACACACACACAGCTCTTTATTTCTGTGATTGACGTCCAATTATTTTAGTCTCAGGAAGGTGAGTTAGGAGAGTGGGGTGGGGGGAGGTGGCAGGGGAGCTGGGGGGCCGGGGGGAGTATCTCATCTCATCTCTGACAAGGTGTTCATTTACTAATAAATAGGGGGTGAGGTGGGGTCTGTGGGAGGGCCGTGATGTGCTGTAGTCCTGGTGCTGGCCCGAGGGTGATCCGTGGAGAGATGGGAGCACAGGGGCCTTGGCTAGCGGCCAGCGCTCACTGTACTTATCCCTCTCCTCTTGCCAGGAGAACATCCATCTCCCGCTCGGCCCTGACACTCCGTTTATTCCCACATTCATTTGTCATGTCCCCCAATCACCGCAATGAATAGAAACGCTCCGACCATGATGGATGAGCTTTCTAATTAAGACCCAAAGAAAAGATCTGCGCTCAACTTGAGACCACACTTTTCTTTTTCTCTCCCTCCTCTCTCTGTTCATCTAATAAGAGTCCAGCCTTCTTTTTTTTTAAAGAGCTGGTGAGTAATGGTCTTTGTAGCCACTGTCAGTCTACTGTAGGTCATCTGACCAGACAGGAGGGAGAAGAGAGAGGGGGCGGTGGGGGGGGGGGGGGGGGGGTGGTGGTTGGAGGAGGAGAGGAGGAGGGGGCTGAAACTACTCTGCTGTTCTCAGGATGCTGCTTGCTTTTGTTTGTTTGTTTGCTGTGTTTAAAACAAAGAGCGCATGGCATTGAGAATTCCATGTGAAGGAAATCCCCTCAGAGATTAGCTATTCAAAGGCATGCAAATGACATCGCCCGCCATGTGCTGGTTTCAGAAGGGGGTTGTATTCATTTTGGATCTGCTTAATTGCCTCATTTCTAAAATAACTTCTCTGTTGTTTACCAGCAACAATACACTACATATTAAAGCTGTTGTAGTGTACAGGAGGAGTTGTAAGCCATTGGATATGTCCGTTTTTAAATTGTGTGTGCATCATTTCACTGGGTGGGAAGGCTACTATCTGTATATCAGACATTCATATAGGTTACTGTAGACTCTAGAACAATATGACATATAGGTTACTGTAGACTCTAGAACAATATGACACATAGGTTACTGTAGACTAGAACAATATGACAATATGACATACTGTAGACTCTAGAACAATATGACATATAGGTTACTGTAGACTCTAGAACAATATGACAAATAGGTTACTGTAGACTCTAGAACAATATGACATATAGGTTACTGTAGACTAGAACAATATGACATATGGGTTACTGTAGACTAGAACAATATGACATATAGGTTACTGTAGACTCTAGAACAATATGACATATAGGTTACTGTAGACTAGAACAATATGACATACAGGTTACTGTAGACTCTAGAACAATATGACATATAGGTTACTGTAGACTAGAACAATATGACATATGGGTTACTGTAGACTCTAGAACAATATGACATATAGGTTACTGTAGACTCTAGAACAATATGACATATAGGTTACTGTAGACTAGAACAATATGACATATAGGTTACTGTAGACTCTAGAACAATATGAGATATAGGTTACTGTAGACTCTAGAACAATATGACATATAGGTTACTGTAGACTAGAACAATATGACATATAGGTTACTGTAGACTCTAGAACAATATGACAATATGACATATAGGTTACTGCAGACTCTAGAACAATATGACATATAGGTTACTGTAGACTCTAGAACAATATGACATATAGGTTACTGTAGACTCTAGAACAATATGACATATAGGTTACTGTAGACTAGAACAATATGACATATAGGTTACTGTAGACTAGAACAATATGACATATATGTTACTGTAGAATCTAGAACAATATGACATATAGGCTACTGTAGACTCTAGAACAATATGACATATAGGTTACTGTAGACTCTAGAACAATATGACATATAGGTTACTGTAGACTCTAGAACAATATGACATATAGGTTACTGTAGACTCTAGAACAATATGACATATAGGGTACTGTAGACTAGAACAGTATGACATATAGGTTACTGTAGACTCTAGAACAATATGACATATAGGTTACTGTAGACTCGAGAACAATATGACATATGGGTTACTGTAGAATCTATAACAATATGACATATAGGTAACTGTAGACTAGAACAATATGACATATAGGTTACTGTAGACTAGAACAATATGACATATAGGTTACTGTAGACTCTAGAACAATATGACATATAGGTTACTTAAGACTCTATAACAATATGACATATAGGTTACTGTAGACTCTAGAACAATATGACATATAGGTTACTGTAGACTCTAGAACAATATGACATATAGGTTACTGTAGACTAGAACAATATGACATATAGGTTACTGTAGACTCTAGAACAATATGACAATATGACATATAGGTTACTGTAGACTCTAGAACAATATGACATATAGGTTACTGTAGACTAGAACAATATGACATATGGGTTACTGTAGACTCTAGAACAATATGACATATAGGTTACTGTAGACTCGAGAACAATATGACATATAGGTTACTGTAGACTCTATAACAATATGACATATGGGTTACTGTAGACTCTAAAACAATATGACATATAGGTTACTTAAGACTCTATAACAATATGACATATAGGTTACTGTAGACTCTAGAACAATATGACATATAGGTTACTGTAGACTAGAACAATATGACATATAGGTTACTGTAGACTCTAGAACAATATGACATATAGGTTACTGTAGACTAGAACAATAAAATATATAGGTTACTGTAGACTCTAGAACAAAATGACATATAGGTTACTGTAGACTCTAGAACAATATGACATATAGGTTACTGTAGACTCTAGAACAATATGACATATAGGTTACTGTAGACTAGAACAATATGACATATAGGTTACTGTAGACTAGAACAATATGACATATGGGTTACTGTAGACTAGAACAATATGACATATAGGTTACTGTAGA
The DNA here is from genome assembly GCF_045679555.1 of Salvelinus alpinus. Lineage (NCBI taxonomy): Eukaryota > Metazoa > Chordata > Actinopteri > Salmoniformes > Salmonidae > Salvelinus > Salvelinus alpinus. Next base: position 28,199,828 of record NC_092118.1, read on the forward strand.
CTCTAGAACAATATGACATATAGGTTACTGTAGACTAGAACAATATGACATATAGGTTACTGTAGACTCTAGAACAATATGAGATATAGGTTACTGTAGACTCTAGAACAATATGACATATAGGTTACTGTAGACTAGAACAATATGACATATAGGTTACTGTAGACTCTAGAACAATATGACAATATGACATATAGGTTACTGCAGACTCTAGAACAATATGACATATAGGTTACTGTAGACAAGAACAATATGACATATAGGTTACTGTAGACTCTAGAACAATATGACATATAGGTTACTGTAGACTCTAGAACAATATGACATATAGGTTACTGTAGACTAGAACAATATGACATATAGGTTACTGTAGACTAGAACAATATGACATATATGTTACTGTAGAATCTAGAACAATATGACATATAGGCTACTGTAGACTCTAGAACAATATGACATATAGGTTACTGTAGACTCTAGAACAATATGACATATAGGTTACTGTAGACTCTAGAACAATATGACATATAGGTTACTGTAGACTCTAGAACAATATGACATATAGGGTACTGTAGACTAGAACAGTATGACATATAGGTTACTGTAGACTCTAGAAAAATATGACATATAGGTTACTGTAGACTCGAGAACAATATGACATATGGGTTACTGTAGAATCTATAACAATATGACATATAGGTAACTGTAGACTAGAACAATATGACATATAGGTTACTGTAGACTAGAACAATATGACATATAGGTTACTGTAGACTCTAGAACAATATGACATATAGGTTACTTAAGACTCTATAACAATATGACATATAGGTTACTGTAGACTCTAGAACAATATGACATATAGGTTACTGTAGACTAGAACAATATGACATATAGGTTACTGTAGACTCTAGAACAATATGACATATAGGTTACTGTAGACTCTAGAACAATATGACATATAGGTTACTGTAGACTCTAGAACAATATGACATATAGGTTACTGTAGACTCTAGAACAATATGACATATAGGTTACTGTAGACTAGAACAATATGACATATAGGTTACTGTAGACTCTAGAACAATATGACATATAGGTTACTGTAGACTCGAGAACAATATGACATATAGGTTACTGTAGACTCTATAACAATATGACATATGGGTTACTGTAGAATCTATAACAATATGACATATAGGTTACTGTAGACTAGAACACTATGACATATAGGTTACTGTAGACTCTAAAACAATATGACATATAGGTTACTTAAGACTCTATAACAATATGACATATAGGTTACTGTAGACTCTAGAACAATATGACATATAGGTTACTGTAGACTAGAACAATATGACAATATGACATACTGTAGACTCTAGAACAATATGACATATAGGTTACTGTAGACTAGAACAATATGACATATAGGTTACTGTAGACTCTAGAACAATATGACATATAGGTTACTGTAGACTAGAACAATAAAAGATATAGGTTACTGTAGACTCTAGAACAATATGAGATATAGGTTACTGTAGACTCTAGAACAATATGACACATAGGTTACTGTAGACTAGAACAATATGACAATATGACATACTGTAGACTCTAGAACAATATGACATATAGGTTACTGTAGACTAGAACAATATGACATATAGGTTACTGTAGACTCTAGAACAATATGACACATAGGTTACTGTAGACTAGAACAATATGACAATATGACATACTGTAGACTCTAGAACAATATGACATATAGGTTACTGTAGACTAGAACAATATGACATATAGGTTACTGTAGACTCTAGAACAATATGACATATAGGTTATTGTAGACTAGAACAATATGACATATAGGTTACTGTAGACTCTAGAACAATATGAGATATAGGTTACTGTAGACTCGAGAACAATATGACATATAGGTTACTGTAGACTCTATAACAATATGACATATGGGTTACTGTAGAATCTATAACAATATGACATATAGGTTACTGTAGACTCTAGAACAATATGACATATAGGTTACTGTAGACTAAAACAATATGACATATATGTTACTGTAGACTCTAGAACAATATGACATATAGGTTACTGTAGACTCTAGAACAATATGACATATAGGTTACTGTAGACTCTAGAACAATATGACATATAGGGTACTGTAGACTAGAACAGTATGACATATAGGTTACTGTAGACTCTAGAACAATATAACATATAGGTTACTGTAGACTCGAGAACAATATGACATATAGGTTACTGTAGACTCTATAACAATATGACATATGGGTTACTGTAGAATCTATAACAATATGACATATAGGTTACTGTAGACTAGAACAATATGACATATAGGTTACTGTAGACTAGAACAATATGACATATAGGTTACTGTAGACTCTAGAACAATATGACATATAGGTTACTTAAGACTCTATAACAATATGATATATAGGTTACTGTAGACTCTAGAACAATATGACATATAGGTTACTGTAGACTCTAGAACAATATGACATATAGGTTACTGTAGACTAGAACAATATGACATATAGGTTACTGTAGACTCTAGAACAATATGACATATAGGTTACTGTAGACTCTAGAACAATATGACATATAGGTTACTGTAGACTCTAGAACAATATGACATATAGGTTACTGTAGACTCTAGAACAATATGACATATAGGTTACTGTAGACTAGAACAATATGACATATAGGTTACTGTAGACTCTAGAACAATATGACATATAGGTTACTGTAGACTCGAGAACAATATGACATATAGGTTACTGTAGACTCTATAACAATATGACATATGGGTTACTGTAGAATCTATAACAATATGACATATAGGTTACTGTAGACTAGAAGAATATGACATATAGGTTACTGTAGACTCTAAAACAATATGACATATAGGTTACTTAAGACTCTATAACAATATGACATATAGGTTACTGTAGACTCTAGAACAATATGACATATAGGTTACTGTCGACTAGAACAATATGACAATATGACATACTGTAGATTCTAGAACAATATGACATATAGGTTACTGTAGACTAGAACAATATGACATATAGGTTACTGTAGACTCTAGAACAATATGACATATAGGTTACTGTAGACTAGAACAATAAAAGATATAGGTTACTGTAGACTCTAGAACAATATGACATATAGGTTATTGTAGACTAGAACAATATGACATATAGGTTACTGTAGACTCGAGAACAATATGACATATCGGTTATTGTAGACTCTATAACAATATGACATATGGGTTACTGTAGAATCTATAACAATATGACATATAGGTTACTGTAGACTAGAATAATATGACATATAGGTTACTGTAGACTCTAGAACAATATGACATATAGGTTACTGTAGACTCTAGAACAATATGACATATAGGTTACTGTAGACTCTAGAACAATATGACATATAGGTAACTGTAGACTAGAACAATATGACATATAGGTTACTGTAGACTCTAGAACAATATGACATATAGGTTACTTAAGACTCTATAACAATATGACATATAGGTTACTGTAGACTCTAGAACAATATGACATATAGGTTACTGTAGACTCTAGAACAATATGACATATAGGTTACTGTAGACTAGAACAATATGACATATAGGTTACTGTAGACTCTAGAACAATATGACATATAGGTTACTGTAGACTCTAGAACAATATGACATATAGGTTACTGTAGACTCTAGAACAATATGACATATAGGTTACTGTAGACTACAACAATATGACATATAGGTTACTGTAGACTCTAGAACAATATGACATATAGGTTACTGTAGACTCGAGAACAATATGACATATAGGTTACTGTAGACTCTATAACAATATGACATATGGGTTACTGTAGAATCTATAACAAAATGACATATAGGTTACTGTAGACTAGAACAATATGACATATAGGTTACTGTAGACTCTAAAACCATATGACATATAGGTTACTTAAGACTCTATAACAATATGACATATAGGTTACTGTAGACTCTAGAACAATATGACATATAGGTTACTGTAGACTAGAACAATATGACATATAGGTTACTGTAGACTCTAGAACAATATGACATATAGGTTACTGTAGACTAGAACAATAAAATATATAGGTTACTGTAGACTCTAGAACAATATGACATATAGGTTATTGTAGACTAGAACAATATGACATATAGGTTACTGTAGACTCTAGAACAATATGAGATATAGGTTACTGTAGACTCTAGAAAAAAATGACATATAGGTTACTGTAGACTCGAGAACAATATGACATATAGGTTACTGTAGACTCTATAACAATATGACATATGGGTTACTGTAGATTCTATAACAATATGACATATAGGTTACTGTAGACTCTAGAACAATATGACATATAGGTTACTGTAGACTAGAACAATATGACATATATGTTACTGTAGAATCTAGAACAATATGACATATAGGCTACTGTAGACTCTAGAACAATATGACATATAGGTTACTGTAGACTCTAGAACAATATGACATATAGGTTACTGTAGACTCTAGAACAATATGACATATAGGTTACTGTAGACTCTAGAACAATATGACATATAGGGTACTGTAGACTAGAACAGTATGACAAATAGGTTACTGTAGACTCTAGAACAATATGACATATAGGTTACTGTAGACTCGAGAACAATATGACATATAGGTTACTGTAGACTAGAACAATATGACATATAGGTTACTGTAGACTCTAGAACAATATGACATATAGGTTACTTAAGACTCTATAACAATATGACATATAGGTTACTGTAGACTCTAGAACAATATGACATATAGGTTACTGTAGACTAGAACAATATGACATATAGGTTACTGTAGACTCTAGAACAATATGACATATAGGTTACTGTAGACTCTAGAACAATATGACATATAGGTTACTGTAGACTCTAGAACAATGTGACATATAGGTTACTGTAGACTCTAGAACAATATGACATATAGGTTACTGTAGACTAGAACAATATGACATATAGGTTACTGTAGACTCTATAACAATATGACATATAGGTTACTGTAGACTCTAGAACAATATGACATATAGGTTACTGTAGACTAGAACAATATGACATATAGGTTACTGTAGACTCTAAAACAATATGACATATAGGTTACTGTAGACTCTAAAACAATATGACATATAGGTTACTTAAGACTCTATAACAATATGACATATAGGTTACTGTAGACTCTAGAACAATATGACATATAGGTTACTGTAGACTAGAACAATATGACATATAGGTTACTGTAGACTCTAGAACAATATGACATATAGGTTACTGTAGACTCTAGAACAATATGACATATAGGTTACTGTAGACTAGAACAATATGACATATAGGTTACTGTAGACTCTAGAACAATATGACATATAGGTTACTGTAGACTCTAGAACAATATGACATATAGGTTACTGTAGACTCTAGAACAATATGACATATAGGTTACTGTAGACTCTAGAACAATATGACATATAGGTTACTGTAGACTAGAAAAATATGACATATAGGTTACTGTAGACTCTAGAACAATATGACATATAGGTTACTGTAGACTCGAGAACAATATGACATATAGGTTACTGTAGACTCTATAACAATATGACATATGGGTTACTGTAGAATCTATAACAATATGACATATAGGTTACTGTAGACTAGAATAATATGACATATAGGTTACTGTAGACTCTAGAACAATATGAAATATAGGTTACTGTAGACTCTAGAACAATATGACATATAGGTTACTGTAGACTAGAACAATATGACATATAGGTTACTGTAGACTCTAGAACAATATGACATATAGGTTACTGTAGACTAGAACAATATGAGATATAGGTTACTGTAGACTCTAGAACAATATGACATATAGGTTACTGTAGACTAGAACAATATGACATATAGGTTACTGTAGACTCTAGAACAATATGAGATATAGGTTACTGTAGATTCTAGAACAATATTACATATAGGTTACTGTAGACTGGAACAATATGACATATGACATACTGTAGACTCTAGAACAATATGACATATAGGTTACTGTAGACTCTAGAACAATATGACATATAGATTACTGTAGACTAGAACAATATGACATATAGGTTACTGGAGACTCTATAATAATATGACATATAGGTTACTGTAGACTCTATAACAATATGACATATGGGTTACAATAGAATCTATAACAATATGACATAAAGGTATCTGTAGACTAGAACAATATGACATATAGGTTACTTAAGACTCTAGAACAATATGACATATAGGTTACTGTAGACTCTAGAACAATATGACATATAGGTTACTGTAGACTAGAACAATATGACAATATGACATACTGTAGAGTCTAGAACAATATGACATATAGGTTACTTAAGACTCTAGAACAATATGACATATAGGTTACTGTAGACTCTAGAACAATATGACATATAGATTACTGTAGACTAGAACAATATGACATATAGGTTACTTAAGACTCTAGAACAATATGACATATAGATTACTGTAGACTAGAACAATATTACATATATGTTACTGTAGACTCTAGAACAATATGACATATAGGTTACTGTTGACTAGAACAATATGAGATATAGGTTACTGTAGACTCTAGAACAATATGACATATAGGTTACTGTAGACTAGAACAATATGACATATAGGTTACTGTAGACTCTAGAACAATATGACATATAGGTTACTGTAGACTAGAACAATATGACATATGGGTTACTGTAGACTCTAGAACAATATGACATATAGGTTACTGTAGACTCGAGAACAATATGACATATAGGTTACTGTAGACTCTATAACAATATGACATATGGGTTACTGTAGACTCTAAAACAATATGACATATAGGTTACTTAAGACTCTATAACAATATGACATATAGGTTACTGTAGACTCTAGAACAATATGACATATAGGTTACTGTAGACTAGAACAATATGACAATATGACATACTGTAGACTCTAGAACAATATGACATATAGGTTACTGTAGACTAGAACAATATGACATATAGGTTACTGTAGACTCTAGAACAATATGACATATAGGTTACTGTAGACTAGAACAATAAAATATATAGGTTACTGTAGACTCTAGAACAAAATGACATATAGGTTACTGTAGACTCTAGAACAATATGACATATAGGTTACTGTAGACTCTAGAACAATATGACATATAGGTTACTGTAGACTAGAACAATATGACATATAGGTTACTGTAGACTAGAACAATATGACATATGGGTTACTGTAGACTAGAACAATATGACATATAGGTTACTGTAGACTCTAGAACAATATGACATATAGGTTACTGTAGACTAGAACAATATGACATATAGGTTACTGTAGACTCTAGAACAATATGAGATATAGGTTACTGTAGACTCTAGAACAATATGACATATAGGTTACTGTAGACTAGAACAATATGACATATAGGTTACTGTAGACTCTAGAACAATATGACAATATGACATATAGGTTACTGCAGACTCTAGAACAATATGACATATAGGTTACTGTAGACAAGAACAATATGACAATATGACATATAGGTTACTGTAGACTCTAGAACAATATGACATATAGGTTACTGTAGACTCTAGAACAATATGACATATAGGGTACTGTAGACTAGAACAGTATGACATATAGGTAACTGTAGACTCTAGAAAAATATGACATATAGGTTACTGTAGACTCGAGAACAATATGACATGGGTTACTGTAGAATCTATAACAATATGACATATAGGTAACTGTAGACTAGAACAATATGACATATAGGTTACTGTAGACTAGAACAATATGACATATAGGTTACTGTAGACTCTAGAACAATATGACATATAGGTTACTTAAGACTCTATAACAATATGACATATAGGTTACTGTAGACTCTAGAACAATATGACATATAGGTTACTGTAGACTAGAACAATATGACATATAGGTTACTGTAGACTCTAGAACAATATGACATATAGGTTACTGTAGACTCTAGAACAATATGACATATAGGTTACTGTAGACTCTAGAACAATATGACATATAGGTTACTGTAGACTCTAGAACAATATGACATATAGGTTACTGTAGACTCTAGAACAATATGACATATAGGTTACTGTAGACTAGAACAATATGACATATAGGTTACTGTAGACTCTAGAACAATATGACATATAGGTTACTGTAGACTCGAGAACAATATGACATATAGGTTACTGTAGACTCTATAACAATATGACATATGGGTTACTGTAGAATCTATAACAATATGACATATAGGTTACTGTAGACTAGAACAATATGACATATAGGTTACTGTAGACTCTAAAACAATATGACATATAGGTTACTTAAGACTCTATAACAATATGACATATAGGTTACTGTAGACTCTAGAACAATATGACATATAGGTTACTGTAGACTAGAACAATATGACAATATGACATACTGTAGACTCTAGAACAATATGACATATAGGTTACTGTAGACTAGAACAATATGACATATAGGTTACTGTAGACTCTAGAACAATATGACATATAGGTTACTGTAGACTAGAACAATAAAAGATATAGGTTACTGTAGACTCTAGAACAATATGACATATAGGTTATTGTAGACTAGAACAATATGACATATAGGTTACTGTAGACTCTAGAACAATATGAGATATAGGTTACTGTAGACTCTAGAACAAAATGACATATAGGTTACTGTAGACTCGAGAACAATATGACATATAGGTTACTGTAGACTCTAGAACAATATGACATATGGGTTACTGTAGAATCTATAACAATATGACATATAGGTTACTGTAGACTCTAGAACAATATGACATATAGGTTACTGTAGACTAAAACAATATGACATATATGTTACTGTAGACTCTAGAACAATATGACATATAGGTTACTGTAGACTCTAGAACAATATGACATATAGGTTACTGTAGACTAGAACAATATGACATATAGGTTACTGTAGACTCTAGAACAATATGACAATATGACATATAGGTTACTGCAGACTCTAGAACAATATGACATATAGGTTACTGTAGACAAGAACAATATGACAATATGACATATAGGTTACTGTAGACTCTAGAACAATATGACATATAGGTTACTGTAGACTCTAGAACAATATGACATATAGGTTACTGTAGACTAGAACAATATGACATATAGGTTACTGTAGACTAGAACAATATGACATATATGTTACTGTAGAATCTAGAACAATATGACATATAGGCTACTGTAGACTAGAACAATATGACATATATGTTACTGTAGAATCTAGAACAATATGACATATAGGCTACTGTAGACTCTAGAACAATATGACATATAGGTTACTGTAGACTCTAGAACAATATGACATATAGGTTACTGTAGACTCTAGAACAATATGACATATAGGGTACTGTAGACTAGAACAGTATGACATATAGGTTACTGTAGACTCTAGAAAAATATGACATATAGGTTACTGTAGACTCGAGAACAATATGACATATGGGTTACTGTAGAATCTATAACAATATGACATATAGGTAACTGTAGACTAGAACAATATGACATATAGGTTACTGTAGACTAGAACAATATGACATATAGGTTACTGTAGACTCTAGAACAATATGACATATAGGTTACTTAAGACTCTATAACAATATGACATATAGGTTACTGTAGACTCTAGAACAATATGACATATAGGTTACTGTAGACTAGAACAATATGACATATAGGTTACTGTAGACTCTAGAACAATATGACATATAGGTTACTGTAGACTCTAGAACAATATGACATATAGGTTACTGTAGACTCTAGAACAATATGACATATAGGTTACTGTAGACTCTAGAACAATATGACATATAGGTTACTGTAGACTCTAGAACAATATGACATATAGGTTACTGTAGACTAGAACAATATGACATATAGGTTACTGTAGACTCTAGAACAATATGACATATAGGTTACTGTAGACTCGAGAACAATATGACATATAGGTTACTGTAGACTCTATAACAATATGACATATGGGTTACTGTAGAATCTATAACAATATGACATATAGGTTACTGTAGACTAGAAGAATATGACATATAGGTTACTGTAGACTCTAAAACAATATGACATATAGGTTACTTAAGACTCTATAACAATATGACATATAGGTTACTGTAGACTCTAGAACAATATGACATATAGGTTACTGTCGACTAGAACAATATGACAATATGACATACTGTAGATTCTAGAACAATATGACATATAGGTTACTGTAGACTAGAACAATATGACATATAGGTTACTGTAGACTCTAGAACAATATGACATATAGGTTACTGTAGACTAGAACAATAAAAGATACAGGTTACTGTAGACTCTAGAACACTATGACATATAGGTTATTGTAGACTAGAACAATATGACATATAGGTTACTGTAAACTCGAGAACAATATGACATATAGGTTATTGTAGACTCTATAACAATATGACATATGGGTTACTGTAGAATCTATAACAATATGACATATAGGTTACTGTAGACTAGAATAATATGACATATAGGTTACTGTAGACTCTAGAACAATATGACATATAGGTTACTGTAGACTCTAGAACAATATGACATATAGGTTACTGTAGACTCTAGAACAATATGACATATAGGTAACTGTAGACTAGAACAATATGACATATAGGTTACTGTAGACTCTAGAACAATATGACATATAGGTTACTTAAGACTCTATAACAATATGACATATAGGTTACTGTAGACTCTAGAACAATATGACATATAGGTTACTGTAGACTCTAGAACAATATGACATATAGGTTACTGTAGACTAGAACAATATGACATATAGGTTACTGTAGACTCTAGAACAATATGACAAATAGGTTACTGTAGACTCTAGAACAATATGACATATAGGTTACTGTAGACTCTAGAACAATATGACATATAGGTTACTGTAGACTACAACAATATGACATATAGGTTACTGTAGACTCTAGAACAATATGACATATAGGTTACTGTAGACTCGAGAACAATATGACATATAGGTTACTGTAGACTCGAGAACAATATGACATATAGGTTACTGTAGACTCTAGAACAATATGACATATAGGTTACTGTAGACTCTAGAACAATATGACATATAGGTTACTGTAGACTACAACAATATGACATATAGGTTACTGTAGACTCTAGAACAATATGACATATAGGTTACTGTAGACTCGAGAACAATATGACATATAGGTTACTGTAGACTCTAGAACAATATGACATATAGGTTACTGTAGACTAGAACAATATGACATATAGGTTACTGTAGACTCTAGAACAATATGACATATAGGTTACTGTAGACTAGAACAATAAAATATATAGGTTACTGTAGACTCTAGAACAATATGACATATAGGTTATTGTAGACTAGAACAATATGACATATAGGTTACTGTAGACTCTAGAACAATATGAGATATAGGTTACTGTAGACTCTAGAAAAAAATGACATATAGGTTACTGTAGACTCTATAACAATATGACATATGGGTTACTGTAGATTCTATAACAATATGACATATAGGTTACTGTAGACTCTAGAACAATATGACATATAGGTTACTGTAGACTAGAACAATATGACATATATGTTACTGTAGAATCTAGAACAATATGACATATAGGCTACTGTAGACTCTAGAACAATATGACATATAGGTTACTGTAGACTCTAGAACAATATGACATATAGGTTACTGTAGACTCTAGAACAATATGACATATAGGTTACTGTAGACTCTAGAACAATATGACATATAGGGTACTGTAGACTAGAACAGTATGACAAATAGGTTACTGTAGACTCTAGAACAATATGACATATAGGTTACTGTAGACTCGAGAACAATATGACATATAGGTTACTGTAGACTCTATAACAATATGACATATGGGTTACTGTAGAATCTATAACAATATGACATATAGGTTACTGTAGACTAGAACAATATGACATATAGGTTACTGTAGACTAGAACAATATGACATATAGGTTACTGTAGACTCTAGAACAATATGACATATAGGTTACTTAAGACTCTATAACAATATGACATATAGGTTACTGTAGACTCTAGAACAATATGACATATAGGTTACTGTAGACTAGAACAATATGACATATAGGTTACTGTAGACTCTAGAACAATATGACATATAGGTTACTGTAGACTCTAGAACAATATGACATATAGGTTACTGTAGACTCTAGAACAATATGACATATAGGTTACTGTAGACTCTAGAACAATATGACATATAGGTTACTGTAGACTAGAACAATATGACATATAGGTTACTGTAGACTCTATAACAATATGACATATAGGTTACTGTAGACTCTAGAACAATATGACATATAGGTTACTGTAGACTAGAACAATATGACATATAGGTTACTGTAGACTCTAAAACAATATGACATATAGGTTACTGTAGACTCTAAAACAATATGACATATAGGTTACTTAAGACTCTATAACAATATGACATATAGGTTACTGTAGACTCTAGAACAATATGACATATAGGTTACTGTAGACTAGAACAATATGACATATAGGTTACTGTAGACTCTAGAACAATATGACATATAGGTTACTGTAGACTCTAGAACAATATGACATATAGGTTACTGTAGACTAGAACAATATGACATATAGGTTACTGTAGACTCTAGAACAATATGACATATAGGTTACTGTAGACTCTAGAACAATATGACATATAGGTTACTGTAGACTCTAGAACAATATGACATATAGGTTACTGTAGACTCTAGAACAATATGACATATAGGTTACTGTAGACTAGAAAAATATGACATATAGGTTACTGTAGACTCTAAAACAATATGACATATAGGTTACTGTAGACTCGAGAACAATATGACATATAGGTTACTGTAGACTCTATAACAATATGACATATGGGTTACTGTAGAATCTATAACAATATGACATATAGGTTACTGTAGACTAGAATAATATGACATATAGGTTACTGTAGACTCTAGAACAATATGAAATATAGGTTACTGTAGACTCTAGAACAATATGACATATAGGTTACTGTAGACTAGAACAATATGACATATAGGTTACTGTAGACTCTAGAACAATATGACATATAGGTTACTGTAGACTAGAACAATATGACATATAGGTTACTGTAGACTCTAGAACAATATGAGATATAGGTTACTGTAGATTCTAGAACAATATTACATATAGGTTACTGTAGACTGGAACAATATGACATATGACATACTGTAGACTCTAGAACAATATGACATATAGGTTACTGTAGACTCTAGAACAATATGACATATAGATTACTGTAGACTAGAACAATATGACATATAGGTTACTGGAGACTCTATAATAATATGACATATAGGTTACTGTAGACTCTATAACAATATGACATATGGGTTACAATAGAATCTATAACAATATGACATAAAGGTATCTGTAGACTAGAACAATATGACATATAGGTTACTTAAGACTCTAGAACAATATGACATATAGGTTACTGTAGACTCTAGAACAATATGACATATAGGTTACTGTAGACTAGAACAATATGACAATATGACATACTGTAGAGTCTAGAACAATATGACATATAGGTTACTTAAGACTCTAGAACAATATGACATATAGGTTACTGTAGACTCTAGAACAATATGACATATAGATTACTGTAGACTAGAACAATATGACATATAGGTTACTTAAGACTCTAGAACAATATGACATATAGATTACTGTAGACTAGAACAATATTACATATATGTTACTGTAGACTCTAGAACAATATGACATATAGGTTACTGTTGACTAGAACAATATGAGATATAGGTTACTGTAGACTCTAGAACAATATGACATATAGGTTACTGTAGACTAGAACAATATGACATATAGGTTACTGTAGACTCTAGAACAATATGAGATATAGGTTATTGTAAACTCTAGAACAATATGACATATAGGTTACTGTAGACTAGAACAATATGACATATAGGTTACTGTAGACTCTAGAACAATATGACATATAGGTTACTGTAGACTAGAACAATATGACATATGACATACTGTAGACTCTAGAACAATATGACATATAGGTTATTGTAGACTCTAGAACACTATGACATATAGGTTACTGTAGACTAGAACAATATGACAATATGACATATAGGTTACTGTAGACTCTAGAACAATATGACATATAGGTTACTGTAGACTCTATAACAATATGACATATGGGTTACTGTAGACTCTAGAACAATATGACATATAGGTTACTGTAGATTCTAGAACAATATGACATATAGGTTACTGTAGACTAGAACAATGTGACATATAAGTTACTGTAGACTCTAGAACAATATGACATATAGGTTACTGTAGACTCTAGAACAATATGACATATAGGTTACTTTAGACTCTAGAACAATATGACATATAGGTTACTGTAGACTCTAGAAGAATATGACATATAGGTTACTGTAGACTCTAGAACAATATGACATATAGGTTACTGTAGACTAGAACAATATGACATATAGGTTACTGTAGACTCTAGAACAATATGACATATAGGTTACTGTAGACTCTAGAATAATATGACATATAGGTTACTGTAGACTCTATAACAATATGACATATGGGCTACTGTAGACTCGATAACACTATGACATATGGGTTACTGTAGACTCTATAACAATATGACATATAGGTTACTGTAGACTCTAGAACAATATGACACATAGGTTACTGTAGGCTCTAGAACAATATGACATATAGGTTACTGTAGACTCGATAACACTATGACATATGGGTTACTGTAGACTCTATAACAATATGACATATAGGTTACTGTAGACACGATAACACGATGACATATAGGTTACTGTAGACTCTAGAACAATATGACATATAGGTTACTGTAGACTCTAGAACAATATGACATATAGGTTACTGTAGACTAGAACAATATGAGATATAGGTTACTGTAGACTCTAGAACAATATGACATATAGGTTACTGTAGACTAGAACAATATGACATATAGGTTACTGTAGACTCTAGAACAATATGAGATATAGGTTACTGTAGATTCTAGAACAATATTACATATAGGTTACTGTAGACTGGAACAATATGACATATGACATACTGTAGACTCTAGAACAATATGACATATAGGTTACTGTAGACTCTAGAACAATATGACATATAGATTACTGTAGACTAGAACAATATGACATATAGGTTACTGTAGACTCTATAATAATATGACATATAGGTTACTGTAGACTCTATAACAATATGACATATGGGTTACAATAGAATCTATAACAATATGACATAAAGGTATCTGTAGACTAGAACAATATGACATATATGTTACTTAAGACTCTAGAACAATATGACATATAGGTTACTGTAGACTCTAGAACAATATGACATATAGGTTACTGTAGACTAGAACAATATGACAATATGACATACTGTAGAGTCTAGAACAATATGACATATAGGTTACTTAAGACTCTAGAACAATATGACATATAGGTTACTGTAGACTCTAGAACAATATGACATATAGATTACTGTAGACTAGAACAATATGACATATAGGTTACTTAAGACTCTAGAACAATATGACATATAGATTACTGTAGACTAGAACAATATTACATATATGTTACTGTAGACTCTAGAACAATATGACATATAGGTTACTGTTGACTAGAACAATATGAGATATAGGTTACTGTAGACTCTAGAACAATATGACATATAGGTTACTGTAGACTAGAACAATATGACATATAGGTTACTGTAGACTCTAGAACAATATGAGATATAGGTTACTGTAAACTCTAGAACAATATGACATATAGGTTACTGTAGACTAGAACAATATGACATATAGGTTACTGTAGACTCTAGAACAATATGACATATAGGTTACTGTAGACTAGAACAATATGACATATGACATACTGTAGACTCTAGAACAATATGACATATAGGTTATTGTAGACTCTAGAACACTATGACATATAGGTTACTGTAGACTAGAACAATATGACAATATGACATATAGGTTACTGTAGACTCTAGAACAATATGACATATAGGTTACTGTAGACTCTATAACAATATGACATATGGGTTACTGTAGACTCTAGAACAATATGACATATAGGTTACTGTAGATTCTAGAACAATATGACATATAGGTTACTGTAGACTAGAACAATGTGACATATAAGTTACTGTAGACTCTAGAACAATATGACATATAGGTTACTGTAGACTCTAGAACAATATGACATATAGGTTACTTTAGACTCTAGAACAATATGACATATAGGTTACTGTAGACTCTAGAAGAATATGACATATAGGTTACTGTAGACTCTAGAACAATATGACATATAGGTTACTGTAGACTAGAACAATATGACATATAGGTTACTGTAGACTCTAGAACAATATGACATATAGGTTACTGTAGACTCTAGAATAATATGACATATAGGTTACTGTAGACTCTATAACAATATGACATATGGGCTACTGTAGACTCGATAACACTATGACATATGGGTTACTGTAGACTCTATAACAATATGACATATAGGTTACTGTAGACTCTAGAACAATATGACACATAGGTTACTGTAGGCTCTAGAACAATATGACATATAGGTTACTGTAGACTCGATAACACTATGACATATGGGTTACTGTAGACTCTATAACAATATGACATATAGGTTACTGTAGACTCTATAACAATATGACATATGGGTTACTGTAGAATCTATAACAATATGACATATAGGTTACTGTAGACTAGAATAATATGACATATAGGTTACTGTAGACTCTAGAACAATATGAAATATAGGTTACTGTAGACTCTAGAACAATATGACATATAGGTTACTGTAGACTAGAACAATATGACATATAGGTTACTGTAGACTCTAGAACAATATGACATATAGGTTACTGTAGACTAGAACAATATGACATATAGGTTACTGTAGACTCTAGAACAATATGAGATATAGGTTACTGTAGATTCTAGAACAATATTACATATAGGTTACTGTAGACTGGAACAATATGACATATGACATACTGTAGACTCTAGAACAATATGACATATAGGTTACTGTAGACTCTAGAACAATATGACATATAGATTACTGTAGACTAGAACAATATGACATATAGGTTACTGGAGACTCTATAATAATATGACATATAGGTTACTGTAGACTCTATAACAATATGACATATGGGTTACAATAGAATCTATAACAATATGACATAAAGGTATCTGTAGACTAGAACAATATGACATATAGGTTACTTAAGACTCTAGAACAATATGACATATAGGTTACTGTAGACTCTAGAACAATATGACATATAGGTTACTGTAGACTAGAACAATATGACAATATGACATACTGTAGAGTCTAGAACAATATGACATATAGGTTACTTAAGACTCTAGAACAATATGACATATAGGTTACTGTAGACTCTAGAACAATATGACATATAGATTACTGTAGACTAGAACAATATGACATATAGGTTACTTAAGACTCTAGAACAATATGACATATAGATTACTGTAGACTAGAACAATATTACATATATGTTACTGTAGACTCTAGAACAATATGACATATAGGTTACTGTTGACTAGAACAATATGAGATATAGGTTACTGTAGACTCTAGAACAATATGACATATAGGTTACTGTAGACTAGAACAATATGACATATAGGTTACTGTAGACTCTAGAACAATATGAGATATAGGTTATTGTAAACTCTAGAACAATATGACATATAGGTTACTGTAGACTAGAACAATATGACATATAGGTTACTGTAGACTCTAGAACAATATGACATATAGGTTACTGTAGACTAGAACAATATGACATATGACATACTGTAGACTCTAGAACAATATGACATATAGGTTATTGTAGACTCTAGAACACTATGACATATAGGTTACTGTAGACTAGAACAATATGACAATATGACATATAGGTTACTGTAGACTCTAGAACAATATGACATATAGGTTACTGTAGACTCTATAACAATATGACATATGGGTTACTGTAGACTCTAGAACAATATGACATATAGGTTACTGTAGATTCTAGAACAATATGACATATAGGTTACTGTAGACTAGAACAATGTGACATATAAGTTACTGTAGACTCTAGAACAATATGACATATAGGTTACTGTAGACTCTAGAACAATATGACATATAGGTTACTTTAGACTCTAGAACAATATGACATATAGGTTACTGTAGACTCTAGAAGAATATGACATATAGGTTACTGTAGACTCTAGAACAATATGACATATAGGTTACTGTAGACTAGAACAATATGACATATAGGTTACTGTAGACTCTAGAACAATATGACATATAGGTTACTGTAGACTCTAGAATAATATGACATATAGGTTACTGTAGACTCTATAACAATATGACATATGGGCTACTGTAGACTCGATAACACTATGACATATGGGTTACTGTAGACTCTATAACAATATGACATATAGGTTACTGTAGACTCTAGAACAATATGACACATAGGTTACTGTAGGCTCTAGAACAATATGACATATAGGTTACTGTAGACTCGATAACACTATGACATATGGGTTACTGTAGACTCTATAACAATATGACATATAGGTTACTGTAGACACGATAACACGATGACATATAGGTTACTGTAGACTCTAGAACAATATGACATATAGGTTACTGTAGACTCTAGAACAATATGACATATAGGTTACTGTAGACTAGAACAATATGAGATATAGGTTACTGTAGACTCTAGAACAATATGACATATAGGTTACTGTAGACTAGAACAATATGACATATAGGTTACTGTAGACTCTAGAACAATATGAGATATAGGTTACTGTAGATTCTAGAACAATATTACATATAGGTTACTGTAGACTGGAACAATATGACATATGACATACTGTAGACTCTAGAACAATATGACATATAGGTTACTGTAGACTCTAGAACAATATGACATATAGATTACTGTAGACTAGAACAATATGACATATAGGTTACTGTAGACTCTATAATAATATGACATATAGGTTACTGTAGACTCTATAACAATATGACATATGGGTTACAATAGAATCTATAACAATATGACATAAAGGTATCTGTAGACTAGAACAATATGACATATATGTTACTTAAGACTCTAGAACAATATGACATATAGGTTACTGTAGACTCTAGAACAATATGACATATAGGTTACTGTAGACTAGAACAATATGACAATATGACATACTGTAGAGTCTAGAACAATATGACATATAGGTTACTTAAGACTCTAGAACAATATGACATATAGGTTACTGTAGACTCTAGAACAATATGACATATAGATTACTGTAGACTAGAACAATATGACATATAGGTTACTTAAGACTCTAGAACAATATGACATATAGATTACTGTAGACTAGAACAATATTACATATATGTTACTGTAGACTCTAGAACAATATGACATATAGGTTACTGTTGACTAGAACAATATGAGATATAGGTTACTGTAGACTCTAGAACAATATGACATATAGGTTACTGTAGACTAGAACAATATGACATATAGGTTACTGTAGACTCTAGAACAATATGAGATATAGGTTACTGTAAACTCTAGAACAATATGACATATAGGTTACTGTAGACTAGAACAATATGACATATAGGTTACTGTAGACTCTAGAACAATATGACATATAGGTTACTGTAGACTAGAACAATATGACATATGACATACTGTAGACTCTAGAACAATATGACATATAGGTTATTGTAGACTCTAGAACACTATGACATATAGGTTACTGTAGACTAGAACAATATGACAATATGACATATAGGTTACTGTAGACTCTAGAACAATATGACATATAGGTTACTGTAGACTCTATAACAATATGACATATGGGTTACTGTAGACTCTAGAACAATATGACATATAGGTTACTGTAGATTCTAGAACAATATGACATATAGGTTACTGTAGACTAGAACAATGTGACATATAAGTTACTGTAGACTCTAGAACAATATGACATATAGGTTACTGTAGACTCTAGAACAATATGACATATAGGTTACTTTAGACTCTAGAACAATATGACATATAGGTTACTGTAGACTCTAGAAGAATATGACATATAGGTTACTGTAGACTCTAGAACAATATGACATATAGGTTACTGTAGACTAGAACAATATGACATATAGGTTACTGTAGACTCTAGAACAATATGACATATAGGTTACTGTAGACTCTAGAATAATATGACATATAGGTTACTGTAGACTCTATAACAATATGACATATGGGCTACTGTAGACTCGATAACACTATGACATATGGGTTACTGTAGACTCTATAACAATATGACATATAGGTTACTGTAGACTCTAGAACAATATGACACATAGGTTACTGTAGGCTCTAGAACAATATGACATATAGGTTACTGTAGACTCGATAACACTATGACATATGGGTTACTGTAGACTCTATAACAATATGACATATAGGTTACTGTAGACACGATAACACGATGACATATAGGTTACTGTAGACTCTAGAACAATATGACATATAGGTTACTGTAGACTCTAGAACAATATGACATATAGGTTACTGTAGACTCTAGAACAATATGACATATAGGTTACTGTAGACTAGAACAATATGACATATAGGTTACTGTAGACTCTATAACAATATGACATATGGGTTACTGTAGACTCTAGAACAATATGACATATAGGTTACTGTAGACTCGATAACACGATGACATATAGGTTACTGTAGACTCTAGAACAATATGACATATAGGTTACTGTAGACTCGATAACAATATGACATATAGGTTACTGTAGACTCGATAACACGATGACATATGGGTTACTGTAAACTCGATAACACGATGACATATGGGTTACTGTAGACTCTATAACAATATGACATATGGGTTACTGTAGACTCTAGAACAATATGACATATAGGTTATTGTAGACTCGATAACACGATGACATATAGGTTACTGTAGACTCTAGAACAATATGACATATAGGTTACTGTAGACTCTAGAACAATATGACATATAGGTTACTGTAGACTCTAGAACAATATGACATATAGGTTACTGTAGACTAGAACAATATGACATATAGGTTACTGTAGACTCTAGAACAATATGACATATAGGTTATTGTAGACTAGAACAATATGACATATAGGTTACTGTAGACTCTAGAACAATATGACATATAGGTTACTGTAGACTCGATAACAATATGACATATAGGTTACTGTAGACTCGATAACACGATGACATATGGGTTACTGTAGACTCTATAACAATATGACATATGGGTTACTGTAGACTCTAGAACAATATGACATATAGGTTACTGTAGACTAGAACAATATGACATATAGGTTACTGTAGACTCTAGAACAATATGACATATAGGTTATTGTAGACTAGAACAATATGACATATAGGTTACTGTAGACTAGAACAATATGACATATAGGTTACTGTAGACTCTAGAACAATATGACATATAGGTTACTGTAGACTCTAGAACAATATGACATATAGGTTACTGTAGACTCGATAACACGATGACATATGGGTTACTGTAGACTCTATAACAATATGACATATGGGTTACTGTAGACTCTATAACAATATGACATATAGGTTACTGTAGACTCTAGAACAATATGACATATAGGTTATTGTAGACTCTAGAACAATATGACATATAGGTTACTGTAGACTAGAACAATATGACATATAGGTTACTGTAGACTCTAGAACAATATGACATATAGGTTACTGTAGACTCTAGAACAATATGACATATAGGTTACTGTAGACTCTAGAACAATATGACATATAGGTGTGCCATTTCAAACAAAAGCTAAACAAAACAATCTTGGAATTTGATTGAACTTATCTTGAACTTCATAGAGTTAAATTTGATCATTTATGTTGATGATATTCATTGCACTCAATTTTATTTGAATGAATGAGTCACAAAAGACTTCAAGTCACTCATCAACATTCTGATAAGTCAAGATTCTGAATTGGCCTCTCTCATGCTCATAGGAGGAACAGTCAAGATCCAGCAGGCCATCTTATCTCACCTGCCACATGTGACCCCAACACAATGCACATCTAGAGAAAGAACCTCCTTACAGTGTCACTACTCAACCTATGTAAATATGCCACAGAGGAAAATATGAGGACAGGTTTTGTTGTTGAAGATGTATGGTTGGGTATCTAGGTCTGTGTGTATTAGTGTATATGTGTGGGTGTGTGTATCAGTGAGTGTGTGTGTATCAGTGTGTGTGTGTGTGTGTGTGTGTGTGTGTGTGTGTGTGTGTGTGTGTGTGTGTGTGTGTGTGTGTGTGTGTGTGTGTGTGTGTGTGTGTGTGTGTGTGTGTGTGTGTGTGTGTGTGTGTGTGCGTGTGCGTGCGTGCGTGCGTGCGTGTGTGTGTGCGTGTGTGTGTGTAAGGATTAACCAGAGATCAGGAGTGTGTGTGAGTGGTGTGGGCATTAGCCACACTAATCCCCTCTATAGGGGCCAGTCCCAGCCCCCCTGCACCCCTGTTACCCTAGAACAATATGACATATAGGTTACTGTAGACTCTAGAACCGCCTTGAGATCCCGCTGGCTCTAGCTCTTTCTTGCATGTTTTAAAGGGGAGTGCAGTCACGTCACGCATGGCTAAATTCCACAGATACGCACGCCACGTTGAGCCACCTCTCCGGTAACACAGTGTCTGTTACCCCTGTGTCCTGTCCAAGGGCGAGGTGATCACCTCCATGTGAAAAGGCCAGACTGAATTACCGGAGAGGTGGCTCAACGTGGCGTGCGTATCTGTGGAATTTAGCCATGCGTGACGTGACTGCACTCCCCTTTAAAACATGCAAGAAAGAGCTAGAGCCAGCGGGATCTCAAGGCGGCTTTGGAAATCATTGAAAAGAATCAATTACTGTAAATGCATCAGGAGCAGCCATGCATGAAACACATGACATATCTTAGCATTTCAGCCAACCTGGGCCTCCTGGACTACCATCACGGGGGCTATTGATATCTATTGTGTGATTGTGGAGGTGGTAGATGTGGAGGGTATCCATATTCTAAACTAATATCCCCCTAATATCCCTAATACATAGGTGAGTGTATGTCATTAAATGACACTTTTTACGATGAATTGTCGCTCCCTCTTTTGTTGAACAACTAATATCAAAGAGTGTCATATGAGATGTCTTGTATCTGGCACCAAATAGCACATTAGTTGTATGGTGGATGTTTTCAGGCTGTTTTTCAATCATAGGTGTAAAATGATCCCCCCCTTTTCAACACAAACCCATCTTTCTGAGAAACGAAAGTCGTTGACTGAGCCAATCACATTTTTCTTCCTTGTAAAAAATAAAATGATGGTTTGCTTATAATTTTATGAGGTCATACAATGTTTGTATTAAAAACATTGTTTAGTTGATTTTGTTTACATCAATCTTTTGATGCCTGAACAATAGATTATAATTTGTCATTGATGCACTGTAGTCCCAAAATGTATTCAAAAGACAGAACATAACATTACTGAGCATAGGATTCAGTTGTGTCTTTTGAATACATTTCAGAACATTAGTGCCTAAAAACATTAAGGAAAGAGGAAATATTGTTATCATCTTTTAGCCTACCCCAAATCTCCCCAATATTGCCTGAATATAGCTATTCAGTACATCACATAACCTGCCGTGACCTCAATCAGCCCAAAAGCCTTTCTTTAGCTTTATATCAAGAGTAACATCCCTAATCTGATGTCCACCAAAATAACACATCACAAAAACATCATCCCACCGCCTCCGCCTAAATCTTTTTCCCATGTTGCTCCTGAGTGGACAAGCAATGTTTATTACTGTCAAACAAGGCAGGGACAAGGTTTAGGATCCCCCTGTAGACACGGTCTGAAGACCAAACCACTGTTTTCACATCCATTCCCAATGTATACACGCTGTAAACCCACGCTGGTATCAGACGGAAATCTTTGTTAACACTTGTATATAGGTGGTTTCTCTTGATTAAATAGCTGGTCAAAATATTGATCGTTACACATTTTGGACATTGTCTGCATGTATACAGGACACAGGACAGCAACCTTGAAAATGGAGGCGAGGATAGGATTCTGTCTCTGGATGGAAGATAGAAACGGGAACAGGCCCTGTCTAATACTGTATGTGCCCAAAGAATTATGCCTCCAAATACACACACACACACGCACGCACACCACACACGCACGCACGCGCACCCACCCACGCACGCACGCACGCACGCACGCACACACACACACACAGGCCTCTGTGTTCGACTCCTCTGTTCAGTTTGAGGGGCATTAGCTGATCGTTCATTATTAGCTCCCGTCTGTCAAACGAAACAATGAATGAACTGCTCAGAATTGATGACTATATAGAAGTGCATATGAGCAAAAAGCCTTCCATTTAGTGCCCTACCTCTCTGTACAAGAGGTGACAGCCATGATGGATATGACACTATACACCAGATTTATCTTGGAAATTGAATAATTACCCAGTGGATGCATGGCTGGTGGTCTGCATTTATACTGATAGCTAACAGGACACCCGCCCACCCACCCACCCACTCTACAGCCAGGATATGCATAAAAGGGAGATGGGGGGTCAGATGGTGTGACGATGGTGATGGTTAAATCCCAAAGGCCTTATAGCAGTGCATTGGAAATCTTCACTAACTATGGGAGAAAAGATTTTCTGGTTCAAGGTTAAGACACTAGTCTAATGTTATGCAAAGTGGCACTCTGACTATGTCACCTCCATCGGGGATAAAGAAGCTCATAGCAAGGTGACCCCAGAGCACCTAATGGTGACTAATACGCCTGTAGAGAGAAGCCAGGGGTTACCAGGTGCCAGGCCATTTACACCCAGACCAACACGAGTTCACATCATGGATCAATAGGGGAAATTACACATCCCTCCACCTTTCTTCTTTGTCCCATTCCTTCAAAATCTAGCGAGGAATCACATCCTGGTAATGTAGAAATAATGTTGATGTTCTAATCGACTCCCTAGGTTTTACATAGTGAAGTCGATACATCAACGTAGAGCCATGTAAATGCTCCAGTGTTTCAATAGAATGATTTTCCATTACAAGTTATCAGTTGAGTTGTTCTGCTCTGTCTGGAAACAGAACAAACAGCTCTACTATGCACTGAGCCTTTATAATTGACTGTGTGTTTCCCAGACATCAAAACAATCAGAATGTGTCGGCTTTGGGCCGCTCTGTCTCTCTCTCTTCATCATATCAGCCTAACTTCGGATAGGCTTTGTTTTCTCTCTCTTCTCTTCCTCCCTCTCCCTCTCTCTCCTCAGGGATGAAGCAATCCTTCAGTGGTGTCATGGAGGGTGTTTTGTAAAACACAAAGGAGAATAATCTCCTCTCTCAGAGGTATATTTTATTTTACAGGTATCAGTCATCCTGCTGTCAATCCTGCCCAACAGATTTCACACGCCACTGCCACCTCTGCTCTGCAGTCGCACCTCACACTCACACACATATACACACACACACTCTGCATCTCACCTCCACTTCCTGATTGCATTTATATATACACCCGCCAGTCTGTTCCACAGTGGACTGACTGCATCCAATTCCACAGCAACTCAAACATTTCATGCAAGTACATGCACAGGCCATCAGAGGAAGGAAACCATCAACTAATAAACAGTAGGAAGCCATTTGAGGACGGTGGGACTGTGGGATTGTGGTTGTTGTTCCAGCTCGCAAGACTACAGATCCACTCGCATATCTGTAAGCAATTATTAGTTACTGTGTTGTGATGTGAAGCAGCACTGTGGATGAACTCACTCCACTACAGTGACGAAACAAGAGAGAGAGTGAGAGGTACAAGAAAGTCAGAGGTACAACACTGAGTAGTGCAAACAGTATTTATGAAAATGTTTTACCTTTATTTAACTAGGCAAGTCAGTTAAGAACAAATTCTTATTTTCAATGACAGCCTAGGAACAGTGGGTTAACTGCCTTGTTCAGGGGCAGAACAACAGACTTTTACCTTGTCAGCTCAGGGATTTGATCTTGCAACCTTTCGGTTACTAGTCCAACAGTCTAACCACTAGATACCCTGCCGCTCCAGTATGAGTGTAATCACACTTCAATGAAAGCCACTCCATGGTTAAACTAATTTCAGTCATTAGCTTCACTAATTCTTCATACATTTATGTGTTACCATTCGACCGGCCGTTGTTGAAAGATACATGAAAAAGCACAAATCCACCTTGCCTCCGGGAGACATGTCTAACAGATAGTACCTAACCAAATGATAGTCTGAAGACTGATGGAGAGAGGTTTCAACCACACGCCTGAACTGAACCCATCTGCCTGGTTGATGATGATTCCCATTCATTCCTGTTCTAGTGATACGGGTGCTGTGTCAGTGTCTTTGATCAGCTGGATGGAGACAATAGTAGCTGTCCCCAGCCTGTGGTACTGGGTTTACCTGCTGCTAAGCCAGGTATCACAGCCTGCTGGGGGGACGACATAGCACCTTAAAGCAGCTTTAGCTCACCTCCCTCTGGATCTTCATTCAGCTGACATGATTCATGTGGGACGTGGATGGAGAGAGTCCCTACTGTGGAGGAACGTCGTCTTTCATGTCTCTGAGGAGTGTTTATGAGGATATGGTGATGTGAGGACGGTGTTGCGTGCGGGTGTTCCGTTCCTTAAAGCACTGATACTGAAACGACCTCAGGCTGGGTTAAGGCTTGATCCCTTCTCTGACGAGGAGGAGAAATCTACCTCTGGATGAATCCCCTTGTAGTACAGTTAATTCCCATAAGAACATGGCGCGTGAGGAAGCCTCATCTTGGTAAAAGAAAGGAATATGAGAGCAGATTAATATTATGAACAGTAATATTCCTGGCAGCAGCATCTGCATGCACCAGGGATTACAGGGCTCCCGGGTGATTACCGGCGGGGGAAGAGGGGTTACAAGTCCACACAACTTTTCATCTTCGTCCAGGGCACAGAGCGCGCACACACACACACACACACACACACACACACACACACACACACACACACACACACACACACACACACACACACACACACACACACACACACACACACACACACACACACACACACACACACACACACACACACACACAGCAAGAGGAGCATACACACACATCATATGCTCAGTATAGCAATGACATGACATACTTCCGTTATTGGATCACAGTACAGAAATAGTCTTGACACAAGGTGGAACACAGTAGATACACTGTGTATTGTGTACTGTCAGCTGATTGCATGTTCTAGCGTTGTTATATGTTCCCATGATGAATAGGCCTAAAGTTGTTAGAGCACATTTTGTATGGATAGCAGACCTCATTAGCAGTAAATAAATAATGCAGTGTGTGAGCTTGAAAAGCATCCAACAATAATCTACTAACGACATTAAAATATGATGTTTACATTCAGCACATTAATTTATATATTGTTTCTGTATTTTCCTGTACGTGTGAGCACAGAAACTTTCAAAGGTACAAGGGTTAGCAAAGCCAAACTCCCATAGGACAGAGTGAGTGGAGCCCCTCAGGGCTGTGTGTCCGGCCCACTGATGATGTGGCGATATCAGGTTCCAGTGAGGCTGAGGCCTGTGTGTTGTGTGAGGGGCCTGCCAGGGCCAGTCTGAGCCTCAGTTCTCTGTAAGCTCTCTTTATCCCCCCTGCCATCGGGCAGGCAGACGCCTGCCACGCGTGCAAAGCAAGCCCAGGAAATCGCAGCCAGGAGATGTCTTACGACCGATAGGACTCAGCAATTTCCTTGGCACCTTTTGCGTGAGGAATAACACACAAGTCTAGTCTGTGACCAATAAGCAGGCCTAATGAAGGCCAGGCGGGGGCAGACTAGGGGGCGACGCGGGGCTCAAACAGGCCTCTCATGTCTAGCTGCTGGCTGTAGTGTGAAAGAAAAGAAACAACACTGTTTCCATTTAGAGACTAAAGCCAAGAATCACAGGGTAGACATATTTGCTGGGAGAAAAACAGTGGGACGTTTCCCGTCTTTAGACTCAACTGTTGGCTTTGTAGTATGCCGCGGGGTCCCTGGATTTTGGACCAGAGGAAGGAAGGAGAGGGGGTGCAGGGCGACACTGCTGTGCTCCCCCATGTGGCGTCTAAACGTGTGTCTGCACCTGCATCAAAGAAACATCTGATAGAAGGGGGTACCAACTTACCAGCGGATCTCTCCTCAGCTGCCAGCTGACTGCTTCCGATACTCACCCACCAGTCATCAATTAGGAACCTTACGGCCACCATCCATCCACACACACACACACACACACACACACACACACACACACACACACACACACACACACACACACACACACACACACACACACACACACACACACACACACACACACACACACACACACACTACCCGACTGACGGGCCTAGCGTGTGGAAAATACACACCTTTACTGAAGCTGGAAATCTGATATAGAATGCTATACACTGGGGCCCACTCACAGAGCTATAGCGGGAATAGACTTTCTACTTTGACATGTACAGTACTACTTTGACATGTTAGACCTACACTCAGCTACTTTTTTGTAGATATGAAAACATATTGCAACAAAGTGTGACTGTTATAAGAATCAATGATTGATTACAGGATATATTGCAAAGAGAAAAACACATTTGTTAGTTAATAGTTGAAAAACCAGAAGAGGAGAGGCTTTACAATCATGCAGAAGCAGTTGGAAATGAATATGTTTCTCATTCTGCATACATTTCCAAAGGTAGCAATGAAGTGCAGTAATGTTCCATGAGAGGAACTCACATGAATAAAAATCATTCCGCTCTTTCATTTTTCTTTTCTAATTCAACTAGTCTTAACGCACGACACATTCCCCCACAAAGGCACTAAACGCTCTGTTGAAGAATGTGATTGGAAGGCGGGCGGGCGGGTCATTGGTGTAATGGTCGCCTAGGTGATTATACCCCACAAATTGCTCTTTGCTATTAGAATAAGATTTCATGCAGATGGTGACAATGTGCTCCGTCTCTGAAATTAAAGGGCAGCAGTAATCTTCGCTCCCCTCTCCTAAATATAATTTAAAGCGTTGTAGCGAGGAAACATCCCAATTCATAATCCCTGAAATATATCATTATTGGGATAATGCGAGTGGATGAATTACTTTGCATACACTAGCCGTCTGGAAGGCTGACCCTGGCTGGCAACAATTCCATACGACACTTCTCCAGAGCCATATGAATTCATTTTCATTTTCCTGCAATGGCTGTCCTAATCAGCATGCCTTATTGTGACAGAGAGTTCATTGTGGCTGTTCAGATTGCCTGGGCGCTATAGGAGCCTATGGGTGCTGTTCAAATCGCTGGGCCTGGGTGCTACAGGAGCCTATGGGTGCTGTTCAGATCGCTGGGCCTGGGAGTTAGAGGAGCCTATGGGTGCTGTTCAGATTGCTGGGCCTGGGAGTTAGGGGAGCCTATGGGTGCTGTTCAGATCGCTGGGCCTGGGAGTTAGAGGAGCCTATGGGTGCTGTTCAGATGGCTGGGCCTGTGAGTTAAAGGAGCCTATGGGTGCTGTTCAGATCGCTGGGCCTGGGAGTTAGAGGAGCCTATGGGTGCTGTTCAGATCGCTGGGCCTGGAAGTTAGAGGAGCCTATGGGTGCTGTTCAGATCGCTGGGCCTGGGAGTTAGAGGAGCCTATGGGTGCTGTTCAGATCACTGGGCCTGGGAGTTAGAACTTTCCTGTAATGCAGGAAATGTCAAACGTGTATTTGTGGTTTATAAAGGCTTCTGAAGTTTGTAAATTACACTTTAAAATTTCAGACTTGATTTTCCCTCATGAAAAAATGTGTCAACCCCTACAAAAAATGTCCATGAAATATAATCCACAAAATAATTCATATTTCCTGTTGCTGCAGGATTATTTTCCTGCTATAGCAAACTGGCTCAAATGAAGACCCAACATGGGTACTTTACTGTATGTTGTAACACACCAGACAGAAAATAGGGTATGAGTAAAGGTTGACAGGATGAGGAACTGGGGGATTATAGTCTGCATAGCATCCCATCTGTAACCCAAACCAAACATAAGGTCAAAATAATAATCTGCCTGTATCTAAATCCTCACTCATAAGCTAATTGTGACAGGAACATGCGACCCATGGGGCCAGAGAATCACTGCTTTACGGAGACTGACATCTATGGGTTCCAGGCAGTTTCACAAGACTTTTAAAACACAGATGGGAACTGCAGATAGGTGACATAAATGCATAAACAGGCCTGGTGCCGTAAATCAATACAGGCTTCTATTTGCATCACTTTGATCATGTTAAGGCAGAAGCAGGAGATTAAGAAACACAGGCTCTGCCTGACAGGCCGATCGTTTACATTAACATTAACACCAGTAGTAATCTGTCTGTACCTCCATCTACACGTCCTGTCTAACACTAGGGGAGATGCCTTAGGGAAGACCAGACTAGTGTAGAACATCAGTGAATTGCAGAGTGCAAATGTACTGTAAGAATGCGGACATACAGTAACAAACATACTGTACCTGCAGTTAGTGGTGTTTGCTGTTAGGTGAGTGTGCACATTGTGCACAACCTGTGTCAAGTAAACCTCAAATCATACATAACCTGACCTGACCAATTTCATCATCTAGTCATCTTGAGTAGTACTATTATCAAAAAGGTTACACATTTAACCAGAGAAAAGAGATCAGAATTAATACTTCCATTTCCTGGGAAAATTATAATCAGGGTATTGTAGAATTTGGGTCAACAGAGGCAATGTAGAATGGTGACCTCTGCACTTTCCTCTCTCAAACCCAATAGGCCTCAATATCCCCCCTCTCCCACCTCTCTCAGACCCCTCCTCACCCCCTGCCTTCCCCATTCTCACCCCCTCCCTGTAATCCTTTCAAGGATTGGTCCTCTTAAATGATTAAGCACTCTGATCTGAGGAGACAGACTGCAATTTCATACGTCAGTGATATTCACAATGCTGTAGGAAATTTCAGGGCATATTGTCCACCCCCACCCATTCACCGTTGTTCAAAACACACACTACATACACACACGACATACACACACACTACACACACAAACATAAACACACACATACAAACATAAACACACACCGTAATCACCAAAGCGGATCTAACAATGCTGTTGGTGTGGGAAATCACTGTCCCTGATATATTACAGAGATATAAAAAATGATGTGTAGGATTACGTCCTGATGCCAGCTCTTATTTACTCCTATTGGTATAATAAAAACACCTGCCTCCAGTCCTGACCCAATAGGATCAGAGGATTCATCTTAGTAAGACTAAATACATACAGATGGTCAGACAGGAGAAATTAGAAAAATATGCAATATGAATACATTTGCCTTGCGTAATATGAAATATGATTCATCTATGGAAGAGATTACAGCCTGATGTATTGGTGTACTTAGCAAAGAGACAAAGTTAATTTCTTTATAGGCCAAATGTTCCTGCCAAGACCTGGGAATAATAATGATTCTTCTGGGAATTTCATATAAATTACAGTTAGGCCGTCTATCCGGGTTGCATATTAATGCTGCTGGGGTTAGCACAGAGCACTGATTCATTCCCTGTCACATTCCCATATTAAAGATAAAATGCACTCTGTCATGTGCCTTTAGTTATTTTACATAGAAATAAAATGTCCATACCCTAACTAAGAAACATGCACTGAAAACTAGAGGATAACAAACCTACTACACAAACTTAATACACAAACCCACTACACAAACCTACTACACAAACCTACTACACAAACCCACTACACAAACCTACTACACAAACTTAATACACAAACCCACTACACAAACCTACTACACAAACCCACTACACAAACCTACTACACAAACTTAATACACAAACCCACTACACAAACCTACTACACAAACTTAATACACAAACCCACTACACAAACCTACTACACAAACCCACTACACAAACCTACTACACAAACCCACTACACAAACCTACTACACAAACTTAATACACAAACCCACTACACAAACCTACTACACAAACCTACTACACAAACCCACTACACAAACCTACTACACAAACCCACTACACAAACCTACTACACAAACCTACTACACAAACCCAATACACAAACCTACTACACAAACCTACTACACAAACCCACTACACAAACCTACTACACAAACCTACTACACAAACCCACTACACAAACCTAATACACAAAAATAACACAAAAGCATAATACACAACATATCTTTATTATATACAGTGGGGAGAACAAGTATTTGATACACTGCCGATTTTGCAGGTTTTCCTACTTACAAAGCATGTAGAGGTCTGTAATTTTTATCATAGGTACACTTCAACTGTGAGAGACGGAATCTAAAACAAAAATCCAGAAAATCACATTGTATGATTTTTAAATAATTAATTTGCATTTTATTGCATGACATAAGTATTTGATCACCTACCAACCAGTAAGAATTCCGGCTCTCACAGACCTGTTAGTTTTTCTTTAAGAAGCCCTCCTGTTCTCCACTCATTACCTGTATTAACTGCACCTGTTTGAACTCGTTACCTGTATAAAAGACACCTGTCCACACACTCAATCAAACAGATTCCAACCTCTCCACAATGGCCAAGACCAGAGAGCTGTGTAAGGACATCAGGGATAAAATTGTAGACCTGCACAAGGCTGGGATGGGCTACAGGACAATAGGCAAGCAGCTTGGTGAGAAGGAAACAACTGTTGGCGCAATTATTAGAAAATGGAAGAAGTTCAAGATGACGGTCAATCACCCTCGGTCTGGGGCTCCATGCAAGATCTCACCTCGTGGGGCATCAATGATCATGAGGAAGGTGAGGGATCAGCCCAGAACTACACGGCAGGACCTGGTCAATGACCTGAAGAGAGCTGGGACCACAGTCTCAAAGAAAACCATTAGTAACACACTACGCCGTCATGGATTAAAATCCTGCAGCGCACGCAAGGTCCCCCTGCTTAAGCCAGTGCATGTCCAGGCCTGTCTGAAGTTTGCCAATGACCATCTGGATGATCCAGAGGAGGAATGGGAGAAGGTCATGTGGTCTGATGAGACAAAAATAGAGCTTTTTGGTCTAACTCCACTCGCCGTGTTTGGAGGAAGAAGAAGTATGAGTACAACCCCAAGAACACCATCCCAACCGTGAAGCATGGAGGTGGAAACATCATTCTTTGGGGATGCTTTTCTGCAAAGGGGACAGGACGACTGCACCGTATTGAGGGGAGGATGGATGGGGCCATGTATCGCGAGATCTTGGCCAACAACCTCCTTCCCTCAGTAAGAGCATTGAAGATGGGTCGTGGCTGGGTCTTCCAGCATGACAACGACACGAAACACACAGCCATGGCAACTAAGGAGTGGCTCCGTAAGAAGCATCTCAAGGTCCTGGAGTGGCCTAGCCAGTCTCCAGACCTGAACCCAATAGAAAATCTTTGGAGGGAGCTGAAAGTCCGTATTGCCCAGCGACAGCCCCGAAACCTGAAGGATCTGGAGAAGATCTGTAGGGAGGAGTGGGCCAAAATCCCTGCTGCAGTGTGTGCAAACCTAGTCAAGAACTACAGGAAACATATGATCTCTGTAATTGCAAACAAAGGTTTCTGTACCAAATATTAAGTTCTGCTTTTCTGATGT
The DNA here is from genome assembly GCF_045679555.1 of Salvelinus alpinus. NCBI lineage: Eukaryota > Metazoa > Chordata > Actinopteri > Salmoniformes > Salmonidae > Salvelinus > Salvelinus alpinus. The sequence goes on from NC_092118.1 coordinate 28,234,082, forward strand.
ATCAAATACTTATGTCATGCAATAAAATGCAAATTAATTACTTAAAAATCATACAATGTGATTTTCTGGATTTTTGTTTTAGATTCCGTCTCTCATAGTTGAAGTGTACCTATGATACAAATGACAGACCTCTACATGCTTTGTAAGTAGGAAAACCTGCAAAATCGGCAGTGTATCAAATACTTGTTCTCCCCACTGTAGATATAAAGAGTTCATTCAAGACATCCCTATATTTGGGTATCTCAACACCAGTGGAGGCTGCTGAGGGGAGGACGGCTCATAATAATGGCTGGAACGGAGCAAGTGGAATGGCATCAAGCCATGTGTTTGATGTATCTGATTCCATTCCATGAATTCCGCTCCAGCCATTACCACGAGCCCGTCCTCCCCAATTAAGGTGCCACCAACCTCCTGTGCTCAACACAAAGCTCTGATCCCAGTGCTTTACAAACCCCCAAACACACAAACCTGTCACCCATCAGACACAACTTCTGCTGTTACCTGGAGAGCGAGAGAGGTGATACAGTAATCTAGAGCAACACCACCTCCGCTCCCCAATGGCCTGTGGGCCTCCACTTCCTGACACAGGTCTTTTCCAATATCCTGTAAACTAACATCCCTGGTGGGTGGGCGGGCGGGCGGGTGGAGAAAGGAAAGAGAGGTGGCGTGCCATCCGGTGCTTAGTTAGAGAGAGGGCCTACGGGCCAGACTGGCAGGCCTATACAACAGGACCCAGATCCTAGATCACAGGCTGCAGAATTAAGAGGAAGCATGGGCTTCCATGACCAGAACACTGGCTCATACATGGAACCACCTCTGGGCCGCCGCCTGCTAACACGCATCACAACACAATGCTGTTTTCATAACCTACCATGCAGGCCAGGGTAGAGTCTCCGTGGTAACAACATACAGTAGCATGCCTCTGCAGTCTGAAGAGCTGCATGATGAGTAATAGTGTCTTCATATCTGGATCAACAAAGCCACTAGTTTAAGGCTACGTGACTAAAAGTGAATCAGTGATATAAGGCTCCTGAGTGGCGCAGTTGTCTAAGGCACTGCATCTCAGTGCAAGAGGTATCACTGCAGTGCCTGGTTTGAATCCAGGCTGCATCACATCTGGCTGTGATTGGGAGTCCCATAGGGTGGTGCACAATTGGCCCAGTGTCATCCGGGGTAGGCCGTCATAGTAAATAGGAATTTGTTCTTAACTTACTTGCCTAGTAAAATAAAATAAAAATATTATACTGTGTGTCATGGAAATTACAACCAGGTACACTCAAAGTCATCATTCTTTATTACTATCAGCGAGCTGGAGAGATTCCAACCAACTCAATATACCATAGTACACATGTCAATCAGGAGCTCTGCTGTGGCAGTCCCAGCAGTTGTCTTATACTGTATACGGCAATACACAGACACGTTACATTTGCATGATTTAGCATAATTAATTCATCATTACTGTTTTGTTTCATTCATGTGACTGACCAATACTGGTTCATAACATGTGGCAGACCAATTCCTCACAAGGCTTCTTCTCTCTAAGCCGAGACCTTGAAACGGAGATATCTTTTGTTCTCAAAACAAAGGTCTGGGCGTACTGCCAAATTGCAGCTACTGATAGTGAGGATTCGTTCAGTCAGTCACTCGCATGAACATAGAAAATGGTTATTAGAAAAGCACATGAATAGAACACAGAAATTAGTTATTAGAAAAGCACAAACATTAAAAATGTCCAGCACAGGCGACTTCTTTACCAGTGTGTGATTCTGAGAGAGACCTGAAAACAGTTGCACAATGACTGGGGTGTGTGGACAGTGTAGGCCAAAGAGGAACTGATATAGCCAGTCTGATGTGTTTCTGTTTCTTGGGAAGGCTATAAAGGTTACATACATGGTGGAAAAGCAACGGTAATCCAACTCCCCTGGACTAGGGTAACACGGGGTCAAAGTGAAATAAATAATTTATTGAATCATGCTTCCTCACTTTCAGAGGTGATACTCTGGGTGTTATTGACAGGGAATAGGAAACTCACTTCTGTCTGGAATTTGTGACAAAGGGTACGAAACCATAACAATGCCATATTGAGCTTTAAAGCTATTGCGTTTTTCCAGGAAGCAGGGCCAATAAGGTGACTGAGGGAGATTTGTATGAACCAGTTCGGGTTGTGAGAGAGATTTAAGTTTAAAATATTAATTTTTTTAACATGTCAAAACTCATATTGAGGCCAGCTGTTGAAATGTGCTGTTTGATGTAAAGCGGGTAGATACACATCAAATCAAATCAAATTCCATCTACTCTGTATGCAAGCCCAAAGAAGATTAAACCTGTTTACCTGTGTGTATTACACATTCTCTGAATTAAGAGCCGAGTCTGAGGGACAAGCTGCTGGAGACCTCACAGTAGACTAGATAGAGGCAGACAGGCTATACTCAATGATGAGGTCATCTTGGCCACTAAGCACACACAGACACACACAGTGTCACACACATCACAATCACAGTACAATCACAATCACAGCACAATCACACACACACACACAGTGTCACACACACACGTCACACTCCCATACACAAAAAACAACACATTATTAAGACGACAGACTAAGGTTGGAATACATTAGTGCCAGCCAGGTGATGATACGAGCCGCCTGTAAAGAAGGAGAGAAGGGAGAATGGATTAGAGAGACTCTCCAACACCTCATGTTCAAAGAGGGATTTGTGTTCTCCTAGCCTGGGCCTAGGCATCTGCTCTCCCTCTCCCCACAGACAAGGTAATGGGGCCTGGGAACATGTCCTTCTAAAGTGCCTATACATACCCTCCATTAAGAGTCAGTCATCAGGTAGTTACTATTCTACCATGATTTTCTTTTTCTCATGAGATTTACTACAGGTCAAACCTAACAACTGCAGCGCATTTACTAAAATAAGGAATCTCACATGTGTTCTTCTATCACAAAGCACTTATGAAATATGTAAATCTTTCGAAGAAGGAAGGAAGCTAAGTTACTAGCATGAGATCAGAAATAGGACTCTGGAAAATACATTATAGCTCTTTAAAACAAAATGTGATATGCTCTTTAAATCATACACAGGCCACGGGTAAAGAAATTAAGACCATTGATTGACTACATGTAATTTCTACTCATCATGCTAATTTCCTTAACAAACAGTAATCACTAGAAACACAATTTTCCCTGTCCCCACCTGACATGTACAAACAGCATCAGGAGCTAATCTGCAGCAGAGCTCTTAGAACTGTCAGACTGTCAGACAGAATGCTTTCACTCACTTACATCATATTTCATTCACATCCCTCACCAGCGGTGCAGGTACATCCAAACCTGAACATGACTTATCAAGGCTATTCATTTTCTTCTGTGACGGCCGAATCAGAACAACCACTGAAAAATTAATCCCCTACTGTCAGCCTGCCAGCTTGTGCATAGCAAGCAGGGGAGTGAGGCTTTCCATTCCATAAATACCACTTTGAATATTTTACAATTACTAAAAGCAATTCAAGGTAACCATTCATATTTCATTTCCATGTCCGCGTACGGGTACGTACCTCTCTGGGATATCTTTTGAGAGTAATTTGTCTTAGACGTGAAAAAGGCATCAATATTTGAATTTCTCTAAAACATATACATACAGGCCCAACGGTGCCATCATTGCCTAGTGGTGCTGATTCTTTTACAAACTGATTGTTTAGCTGTCTTGTATTGAGATGACAAAATGATACTTGTACTACTTCACATTAAAAACTCTGATGCCTAATCTAAATCCCTGTTGTCTGACAGTCATGGAGGTTAAGGAAGAAAACAAATAAAAGAGAGAGAGAGAGAGAGAATAAAGCCCAAAGACTAGGTTCTGATGCCTTGTGTATTTGCGAGGCCCCACCACAGAGTGGAGCAGCAGGAGCATGAGTATCTCTGCCTGGTAGTGACGCAGGGCCGGGGTCGGCCCCATGTCCTATAAACACAATACAAATAATTTACATGCTGCACTCATCAAAGCCACCTCTTCCTCCCTCATCTCCATAGAGATTCACTGCTGATCTGAGCTCCAATTGCATCTCGGAGCGCCGCCACCGCTGCTAACCTTTGCAACTGCCCAAAATGTTATACATTTTTTAAATACAGCTGTTGACCTATTATTGAGATGGAGAGGAGCCACGGGAGACGAGATGCAAGTCTCTTCCTCTCAGCGCTATAATGGAATGTGTTAATGCATCAGTGTTTACACGGCAACACTAAAAGAGAAACAGAATGGAGGGGAAAAGCATTAAATAAAACAATTCTGTTCATGTTGCTCTCTGGGCCGGGCTCTCAGATTTCACATACAACACGTCAGTCAGTCAAAACTCAGCGAGTAAAGCTGTGATTCATTGCATTTCAACTAACTTTGGTAGTTTGCAAGCATCCAAGAGGAGCAGACCTAGGTTCAAATACTATTTGAAATATTTCAAATACGTGAAATATTAATAAAAGTGTATTATATAAATGTGCCAGATGGAAAGGGTTTACACTTTTGGGACTGTTCTATTGGTTAATTACGACAGGCAAGTTCTACCAAGTACATATAAGGGATTTTAAATGTTTTTAAATAGTACTTGAACCCAGGTGTGGAGAGGAGCAGTAACACAACATGCAACAATAATGACCCAGTAGTGCTGAAGTGTCTTAGTGCGCTTATAAATAAAATATGTCCAAGATAATGGATGTATGTTCTATAATTCATCATCACAATATGTGTCATACTATTCACTAACACAGTGCTTAGCCAAATTAAAATAAATGAATTGGTCAGGGGAAGATGTTGGGTTTTGTTTACTCAGCAACCATTGCTTAATCATTTCAAACAACCAATCCTACCAGACTGATTATCAACCTCTCTGCGTCAGTCTTAATTGCTCTCAACATAACTACTACAATTCCATTCCACCACATCGACTCGAATACTAAGGCATGCAAGGAGGGACATGGCTTTCCCAGTCCCAGTCTGTTTCACTCAAATCTGTGTGTGCCACTCCATCCTCCTAAGTTCTACTACTACCAGAACCTCTCTACAACTTTGAGTGAGAGGGGAGGGTGGAAGTGTATGTAGAGGAACTGTGACTTTTACCATGTTGGACGTTTAGAAGAGGTTTGGTGATTCATCAGAGGCTTCTAAGAAGAGCCAGAGGGTGTGTGTGTGTGTGTGTGTGTGTGTGTGTGTGTGTGTGTGTGTGTGTGTGTGTGTGTGTGTGTGTGTGTGTGTGTGTGTGTGTGTGTGTGTGTGTGTGTGTGTGTGTGTGTGTGTGTGTGTGTCTTCTGTTGGACTGGGGTCAATCAGTAGTACTGGAGCAGACCAAGGACCGCTGGAGAGGCTTGATACAGTAGAAGAAACTCTTCATGTCCAGTCTGTCCAGTCTGTCCCATTCCCATCCCTTGTCACATCCAGTGATTTATATACAGTGCCTTGCAAGAGTATTCACTCCCCTTGGCATTTTTCCTATTTTGTTGCATTACAACCTGTAATTTAAATAGATTCTTATTTGGATTTCATGTAATGGACATGCACAAAATAGTCCAAATTGGTGAAGTGAAATTAAAAAACGTACTTGTTTAAAAAAATTCTAAAAAAATTTAAACGGAAAAGTGGTGTGTGCATATGTATTCACCCCCTTTGCTATGAAACCCTAAATAAGATCGGGTACAACCAATTACCTTCAGAAGTCACATAATTAGTTAAATAAAGTCCATCTGTGTGCAATCTAAGTGTCACATGATCTCAGTACCTGTTCTGAAAGGCCCCAGAGTCTGCAACACCACTAAGCAAGCGGCACCATGAAGACCAAGGAGCTCTCCAAACAGGTCAGGGACAAAGTTGTGGAGAAGTACAGATCAGGGTTGGGTTATAAAAAAAAATCTGAACATCCCACGGAGCACCATTAAATCTATTATTATAAAATGGAAAGAATATGGCACCACAACAAACATGCCAAGAGAGGCCGCCCTCCAAAACTCACCGACCAGGCAAGGGGGGCATTAATCAGAGAGGCAAAAAAGAGACCAAAGATAACCCTGAAGGAGCTGCAAAGCGCCATAGCGGAGACTGGAGTATCTGTCCATAGGACCACTTTAAGCCGTATACTCCACAGAGCTGGGCTTTACGGAAGTGTGGCCAGAAAAAAAAGCCATTGCTTAAGTTCTCCAAAAGGCATGTGGGAGACTCCCCAAACATATGGAAGAAGGTACTCTGGTCAGATGAGACTAAAATTGAGCTTTTTGGCCATCAAGGAAAACGCTATGTCTGGCGCAGACTCAACACCTCTCATCACCCCAGGAACAACATCCACAGCATAATGGTGGCAGCATTATGCTGTGGGGATGTTTTTCACCGGCAGGGACTGGAAAACTGGTCAGAATTTAAGGAATGATGCATGGTGCTAAATACAGGGAAATTCTTGAGGGAATCCTGTTTCAGTCTTCCAGAGATTTGAGACTGGGACGGAGGTTCACCTTCCAGCAGGACAATGACCCTAAGCATACTGCTAAAGCTACACTCGAGTGGTTTAAGGGGAAACATTTAAATGTCTTGGAATGACCTAGTCAAAGCCCAGACCTCAATCCAATTGAGAATCTGTGGTATGAATTAAAGATTGCTGTACAACAGCAGAACCCATCCAACTTGAAGGAGCTGGAGCAGTTTTGCCTTGAAGAATGGGCAAAAATCCCAGTGGCTAGATGTGCCAAGCTTATAGAGACATACCCCAAGAGACTTGCAAAAGGTGGCTCTGCAAAGTATTGACTTTTGGGGGTGAATAGTTATGTGTAACGGATGTGAAATGGCTAGCTAGTTAGCGGGTACGCGCTAGTAGCATTTCAATCAGTTACGTCACTTGCTCTGAAACCAATATGTAGTGTTGCCCCTTGCTCTGCAAGGGCCGTGGCCTTTGTGGAGCGATGGGTAACGATGCTTCGTGGGCGACCGTTGATGTGTGCAGAAGGTCCCTGGTTCGCGCCCGTGTCGGGGCGAGGGGACGGTTTAAAGTTATACTGTTACATTGATGCTGTTGACCCGGATCACTGGTTGCTGCGGAAAAGGAGGAGGTTGAAAGGGGGGTGAGTGTAACGGATGTGAAATGGCTAGCTAGTTAGCGGGTACGCGCTAGTAGCATTTCAATCAGTTACGTCACTTGCTCTGAAACCAATATGTAGTGTTGCCCCTTGCTCTGCAAGGGCCGCGGCTTTTGTGGAGCGATGGGTAACGACGCTTCGTGGGTGTCAGTTGTTGATGTGTGCAGAGGGTCCCTGGTTCGCGCCCGTGTCGGGGCGAGGGGACGGTCTAAAGTTATACTGTTACATATGCACTCTCAAGTTTTCAGTTTTTTTTTATAATTTCTTGTTTGTTTCACAAGAAAAAATATTTTGCATCTTCAAAGTGGTAGGCATGTTGTGTAAATCAAATGATACAACCCCCGAAAAACTATTTTAATTACAGGTTGTAATGCAACAAAATAGGAAAAATGCAAAGGGAGTGAATACTTTCGCAAGCCACTGTATATACTAGATGATTGACAGAGGGGTGGTGTTTTGAAGCCACCGCGCCTCCATCTTGACACTCCCCCACCATTTTACACACATTTATGAATATTTACATTTGTTTTTTATTCTATTACAGACACCTTCATGCACACTTTAAAAAAATATATATATATATAATTACATGCTCTTACTTAAATTCAATTTTTTTGAATGTTCTAATGTTAATGTCACTACTACAACAACAAAAATACTTAAATACATGTCATCTTGTACTTGAAACATTTAATTGAAATACTGTAGAATTCCATTCAGTCCTAGACAGCTCCTTCTGGGCTTCAAAGTCTCTCATTGGCCAATACATAGCATTAGCATTCCAGGGTTTATAAACATCATTGGTCACATCCTCATCCACAACAGGGCCACTGGGCACATTTGAGAAAGCTACCAATGGTATATTAATGACATGGGTATGTGTGGCATAAAACTAGATTACAGAGTACTAGTGGTAGCCTGATCACCGATGACGATGAGACAGCCTATTGGGAGGAGGTCAGAGACCTGGCAGTGTGGTGCCAGGGCAACAATCTCTCACTCAACGTGAGCAAAAAAAAGGGGATGTTAGTGGACTACGGGAAAAGGCGGGCCGAACACGCCCCAATTTAAGTCAACAGGGCTGTAGTGGAGCTGATCGAGTTTCAAGTTCCTTGATGTCCACATCACCAACAAACTATCATGGTCCAAACACACCAAGAAAGTTGTGAAGAGGGCACGACAATGCCTTTTCCCCCTCAAGAGACTGAAAAGATTTGGCATGAGTCCCCAGATCCTAAAAAAGTTATACAGCTGCACAATCGAGAGTATCCTGACTGGTTATATCACTGCCTGGTATGGCGACTGCTCTGCATTCGACCGTAAGGCGTTACAGAGGGTAGTGCATACAGCCGGGTACATCACTGGGGCCAAGCTTCTTGCCATCCAGGACCTATATACTAGGCAGTGTCAGAGGAAGGCCCAAAAATGTTTTGAAGTCCCCAGTCACCTAAGTCATAGACTGTTCTCTCTGCTACCGCACGGCAAGCTGTACCGAAACACCAAGTCTAGGTCCAAAAGACTTCTTAGAAGCTTCACACACAAGCCATAAAATTGCTGAACAATAAATCACATGGCCACCCAGACTATTTACATTGACACTCCCCGTTTTTACACTGCTCCTACTCGCTGTTTATTATCTATGCATGGTCACTTTACCCCTACCTACTTGTACAATTTACCTTGACTAAGCTGTAACCCTGTATATAGCCTTGTTATTGTTATTTTATTGACTTACTTTTCATTTTATGTTGTACTTTAGGTTTTTTAGTAAATATTTTCTTAACTCTATTTCTTGAACTGCATTGTTGGTTAATGGCTTGTAAGTAAGCATTTGTATTTGGCGCATGTGACAAATACAATTTGATTTGATTTGAGTAAACTAGAGTAAGTATATTGCACACAAACTGAACATCTTCCCTATGTAAAAAAAATCTCTGCTAGCCATTAAATCAAATATATGTGGGATGTTTATGATTATGTTTAGGCCCTGTGCTATGTATGAAGTTATATACTGTAAATGATAGAAGTACTATACGGCATATTCTATTACAATCAGGTTTGTTTCCCTTTAAAAGTCAACCATCAAGACGACATAAAATACAAAGGAGGGGATCAACACATGCAGACATTTGCAATCAAAACAACAAGAACACACACACACACGCACACACACACATGGAGGAGCGAGAACTTGAGAGTCCCTGCCTTCAATCTAAAGGAGCTGTGGCAGTAAACAAACAGAGAATAAAAGAAACAATTTACATGCAAATCAAAGTTTATCATCTCAATCTCTTTATGCCCGTATCCCCTGCAAATTTGCATTCATATGCACAAAGGCATTCACTTAGCTGTTACCCAAGTTTACACGCCTCAGCATTTTCTATTTGGAAAGGCAGGGTGCATGTACATTTAATGGGCATCCCTCTCTATTTGTCAGAGCTGTGAGAGATCTGTGAGTGTGTGTGTGTGTGTGTGTGTGTGTGTGTGTGTGTGTGTGTGTGTGTGTGTGTGTGTGTGTGTGTGTGTGTGTGTGTGTGTGTGTGTGTGTGTGTGTGTGTGTGTGTGTGTGTGTGCACCTGCGTCCGTGTGTGCGTGTGTGTCCCACTCCCTGCGTGTCAGTCTGCGCAGATGGCTGCATGTATCAGTGCATGAAATGAAGCCCTGCTCTGCAGTGACAGGCCCGGGATATTGTAGGCAAATGTATGTTACATTTACTCTGCTTCAGCCACAAACAGGCCTATGCTGTGAAAAATTAACTGTACTCTTGGCTAAAAGCACAGGAAATTGGTTTGTGAGATAAGCCACAGAAATCCTATTTGCTAGCTACAGTATATCCGTCTGTCTGTCTGTCAGATCTCTGGGTAAAGTTCTTTGGCTTCCTCTATTAAGGAGTCAGTCCACCGTCATACTGTCAGGGGTAATCCACAGTGATAGGAGAAACAAAGATATGTCAAATGGAGTTAGGATATCTCTTAGAGATCCTGAGCCTATGTGATGCGGCTGGCCTAGCGTTGCTCTATGTGAGCTACTGATGAGAAAGAGATGCATGGCTTTGTTCAGCCACTAGAGGGAAATGATAGAAATCCACAACCCTTTCATGATGAAGCTGCCTCACCACAATCCTTTACATCAAGCTGCCTCATCAAACAGGACAGGCTCCTGCTACTATGAGCTGCTCTGGCTCGTGGAAGGCTACTTACTATATATCTGTTCTAGAGTATAACAACAGCTCATGGATATGATGTTAAAGGGACTACATTCAGCTTGATGATAAGGGCCAAGTAAGCCTGCCATTGGTTCAATACAGCACAATGTACAGTAGCATACTGTATGGAAACAGAGGTAGCAAACATGAGTCAAGAAACACCTATGTCTTTAAACAAAACACATTTTCTAAGTGAGATAATGACAGCAAGCCAAGTCTATGTTGCCTTGTGTGATGCCCAATTAAATAGTTCCCCATGATTTTCCTGACTGCACTTCTTTCAGTACATAATGTATTTACACAGCATGACCACCAGGTGTCAGCCTTTCACCTCATATTGCATCACACTGAGAGTTTAGAGATGGAGCATAATCTGGCCCAGACTGAGACGACCTCCATGTATGCAATGTTGTAATGAGTTACATTTTATGACTTTCTTTGGTGGTTACCTTGGTCTACTACAATTTAAATAAATACAATAAATACAAATAAAATGTAAGTAAAGTCCTAATGAAAGGAAAAGATCAAAGCAAAAGCTGCTCAATGTCTGTTGTTGAGCCATTCGACACGTTCAACAAACCGCCATTATGTTGTATAGGCTGCTAAACTCTACCACCCCTGTTATACTGAGCAGCCTATGAACATAGGCCTATTATTGGGCCAATGGGTCCTGGTCCCATCTTCATTAGAATCCGACTGAAATTGGGTTTTTAGGTCAGATTACGATTTTTGGGAGGACAAAATTTACCGATACCGATATATCTGCCAATTACAGCAGGAAATTAAAAAGTGCCGTTGTTCCACACTGAGTTCTCTTAAATTGCCATCCAAAAGCGCAATTGTCCAAGAAATTAGTTTAAAATGTTGATTTCTTACACAGTGACAATAATGACACATCATGAGAATGGCCACAAGTGTTCAGATAAGCATGCGACTAACATTACTAACATTACATCAATAGCTGGTGATTGATGTAGCCTAGTCCATGAGAGCAACATTACTGTTCTTATAATGATTTGAGGCTATACAGTGAGGGAAAAAAGTATTTGATCCCCTGCTGATTTTGTACGTTTGCCCACTGACAAAGAAATGATCAGTCTATAATTTTAATGGTAGGTTTATTTGAACAGTGAGAGACAGAATAACAACAAAAAAATCCAGAAAAACGCATGTCAAAAACGTTATAAATTGATTTGCATTTTAATGAGGGAAATAAGTATTTGACCCCCTCTCAATCAGAAAGATTTCTGGCTCCCAGGTGTCTTTCATACAGGTAACGAGCTGAGTTTAGGAGCACACTCTTAAAGGGAGTGCTCCTAATCTCAGTTTCTTACCTGTATAAAAGACACCTGTCCACAGAAGCAATCAATCAATCAGATTCCAAACTCTCCACCATGGCCAAGACCAAAGAGCTCTCCAAGGATATCAGGGACAAGATTGTAGATCTACACAAGGCTGGAATGGGCTACAAGACCATTGCCAAGCAGCTTGGTGAGAAGGTGACAACAGTTGGTGCGATTATTCGCAAATGGAAGAAACACAAAAGAACTGTCAAACTCCCTTGGCCTAGGGCTCCATGCAAGATCTCACCTCGTGGAGTTGCAATGATCATGAGAATGGTGAGGAATCAGCCCAGAACTACACAGGAGGATCTTGTCAATGATCTCAAGGCAGCTGGGACCATAGTCACCAAGAAAACAATTGGTAACACACTACGCCGTGAAGGACTGAAATCCTGCAGCGCCCGCAAGGTCCCCCTGCTCAAGAAAGAACATATACATGCCCGTCTGAAGTTTGCCAATGAACATCTGAATGACTCAGAGGACAACTGGGTGAACGTGTTGTGGTCAGATGAGGCCAAAATGGAGTTCTTTGGCATCAACTCAACTTGCCGTGTTTGGAGGAGGAGGAATGCTGCCTATGACCCCAAGAAACCATCCCCACCGTCAAACATGGCGGTGGAAACATTATGCTTTGGGGGTGTTTTTCTGCTAAGGGGACAGGACAACTTCACCGCATCAAAGGGACGATGGACGGGGCCATGTACCGTCAAATCTTGGGTGAAAACCTCCTTCCCTCAGCCAGGGTATTGAAAATGGGTCGTGGATGGGTATTCCAGCATGACAATGACCCAAAACACACGGCCAAGGCAACAAAGGAGTGGCTCAAGACAAAGCACATTAAGGTCCTGGAGTGGCCTAGCCAGTCTCCAGACCTTAATCCCATAGAAAATCTGTGGAGGGAGCTGAAGGTTCGAGTTGCCAAACGTCAGTCTCGAAACCTTAATGACTTGAAGAAGATCTGCAAAGAGGAGTGGGACAAAATCTCTCCTGAGATGTGTGCAAACCTGGTGGCCAACTACAAGAAACATCTGACCTCTGTGATTGCCAACAAGGGTTTTGCCACCAAGTACTAAGTCATGTTTTGCAGAGGGGTCAAATACTTATTTCCCTCATTAAAATACTTATTTCCCTCATTAAAATGCAAATCAATTTATAACATTTTTGACATGCGTTTTTCTGGATTTTTTTTGTTGATATTCTGTCTCTCACTGTTCAAATAAACCTACCATTAAAATTACAGACTGATAATTTCTTTGTCAGTGGGCAAACGTACAAAATCAGCAGGGGATCAAATACTTTTTTCCCTCACTGTACATAATTTTTTAGTTAACATAAAAATTAAAAATAAATAGTATTTTAGGTTATGGTAAGATACAGTATTAGTAGGCGGTCTAAGCTTGCTAAGGTACATTCTTAGAAAAAGGGTTCTTCAGCTGACCCATAGGAGAACCCATTTTGGTTCCATGTAGAACTCTCTCTGGAAACAGTTTTACATGGAACTCAAAAGGGTTGTACCTGGAACCAAAAAGGGTTCTTCAAAGGGTCCTCCTATGGGGACAGCCGAATAACTCTTTTAGGTTCAAGATAACACCTTTTTTTCTATGAATGAAGTAGTAAGACACCTAGGCCTAGGATACTAAATGTACTGTTCCTTGCAGCAACAGGTGTCAGGGAAACATTTTTGCTAACGCCTTTTGTAGGCATTTTGCTAACATAATCAGAAACGTCTTAAGAGGGGCGCTGCTCACCTTGTAGCCAGGACAGAACAGGTGAACTCTCAACTTCAGGGCCTCGTTAGAGAGCACCTTTGCTGAACTCATGTTCCTACTTTTTCAGTGGTTTTAACATTTTGTTAAACTTAACTATTTCTAGCGATATTAGGCTACACACTTTACCATTTCGTTGTCACTGTTAAAGTGGTTGTTTTGATTCCTTGCCGCAACATTTGTCTCTTTCCTTATTTCATGTCATGATCTAATGTTTGGTCCTCTGAGTGGATGAATGCGGTGTATAGGAGCTCATAAACATTTGCTAACACTTCAGCTTCGAACACACCGACATGGTCATTGCATTTTGGTACACCAGAATTAAGTTACTTTCCAATGAAAGCTGCGTTTGCTTTGCAGTGCGTTGAATTTATTGAACATAAGCGTCAAACTATATTTATAGCGGCTTGACAGAAATGGTAGCAGAAGGTGAATGTTGAACTTTTGTTGCATACATATCCAGATGATGCTGCATACTATTTTGCGCAATGGCCCTGTCGGTGTAATCGAAGCGTCACAAGACATTCATTCCCTGTAGTCCCGCGGCCGATGGCCTCTGTTCGTCCGTAGCCTAGAAAGGCTTGCTCTTTTTCCGCGTTGAGTTATTTTTATGCTATGACATAGACCTTGGTTACAACTGTGTTCATTGCAATTTATGCTGAATTTTCCCTATCTGTTTGGTTTCATTGTCAATCTATCTACTATTTATGCTGGATTCGTGCCATCATTGTACCCGCTTCAATGTATGCGCAAATACAACGAACAGGCCTAGCCTACAATGCAAAGAACACCGACCACAGAGACCAGGAATTACGCAGTGAACTCGTAATTGGAACAGGTCTCCGGTTACATTTCTCCAACGTTCCCCGATTTGGGGAGACTGCGCAGTCTGTAGCCTACACTTCCCGTGGAAAGCAGCATACAAAATTGCATGTGTAAGCACAACTGAGTTAGCAGACCTGGGTTGCAGTGCAGAATGTCCCGTTGAGGAGAAGATAAAGCAACAGAAGAGGCAAGAGGACTACATCCAGCCCAGAAGCGTTCTGTTTTTTTCCATCCTGATTACATACACAGCGATTCTCCACCGGGGAAAGATGGGGTGCCAGACGGCATTTAGCCCCCGACACCTTGTCCTCAAAGTGTTTTTGGTACAGTTAATCGCCTTTCTCCAGAAAACCTCTGCAGCCCCCTCGCCCATTATCAAGTTCCCAGGAGACGATAGTCCAAAAACAGACAAAGAAGTGGCTCTGGTAAGTGTTCCTTAAACAACCTTTCATAGTGGGAATGTCATGCGACTTTTGCTTCAAACTACTTTATCGGTTATTTTCAATAAATTCAGGAATAGCGAACTTAAATGCCATTCTACCATTTGTGAATAACTTTAAAATGACAAATCATTCATGAAACTCATAATGTTTTAGCTTCAAATACCCACTGGGTATCCAACTGTTTCCACGTCATTTCAATGAAATTAGTTGAACCAAGTGGAACAGACATTGAATTGACATCTGTGCCCAGTGGGGATGTTTCATTATGTAATGCACACAAATGTTCATGTATTCATTGATACAGTATGTCTACATGGATGAATGCACTATATAGAGTAGGAAGGTATCAGAATAGATCCTATATCAACTCATAGGCTTGTCTTTTATTCTCTTCTGCAGCACTATCTGAACAAGTTCTATGGCTGCCCACAAGACAGATGTAATCTCATGGTGCTGAAGGACACCCTGAAGAAGATGCAGAAGTTCTTCTCGCTGCAAGAGACGGGCGAGATCGACCCCAAGACAGTGGAGATCATGAAGAAGCCCCGCTGTGGAGTTCCTGATGTTGCCCAATACAACTTCTTCCACAGGAAACCCAAGTGGCAGCAAAACGCCATCACCTACAGGTCAGTGGTCAAAACATGTTCGTTTGGCCCAAATAGTGTTTTGGTATAGGGAGTTGTGCAATAGGCTTTGAACCCCATGTGCAATAGGGTTGTATTCCATATAACTCCATATGTTGCTGTGCAATGTGCTGACTGCTGAACAAAGGAAATGACTAAGGAAATGACTCCTCCAGCCCCTGTAGTTTGTTTTGGGGAGATGAAAACCTCAACTATGTGCTGCCCACCAACCTAACCACAATCTGCTAACTCCAACATTCCTGTACAATGTGTGCTTGTTTGATCATTTTTATTTGAGGTTAAGAAGAGAGTAAAGTTCTGTTGTTTACATCAGCCCTTTCTGTGTCCTCATGACTACTCAGACTCACTGTATGTACCATGGGAAAAACAAAGATGGGGAGAAGTTAACCAAAACAACAAGAGACAGAGCGTTATCCTGCTCAGACAGACTCACATAGCAGGGGTTAGTTGCTGGACTCGCTCATGAAGCATTCTAACCACATGAGTCATAGGCGTGGCCTGAAGACTGATGGACTTTATGTCCAGAAGGGGGGTTTAGGAAAGCTCTGATCTATTGCTTTTGTCCTGTAAATAGAAGAGAGATGGGTGTACAAGCTTTTGTCTTCTGCGTTTTGACATAGGTGAATCTCACGTTTGAGGGTTTTATATGCTGACATTGGTCCCTCTTCTGCTTGTATTAGGTGTATTTCCTCAAGCATACCTAGTCAATGACACAGTAATATTCCATTATGTAAGATGTATCATGCAGCACATCTTCAGCCAGGGATGAGCTGTTTAATGAGTCTCCTCCTCAGTTTCTTCTCCTCTCTGTGTTCCACCTCTCAGGATTCTAGGCCACTCTCCTGACCTGGACGAGGAGACTATTGATGACGCCTTCTTAAGGGCCTTCAAAGTGTGGAGTGACGTCACCCCACTCAAGTTCACCCGCCTCATGGATGGAGAGGCTGACATCATGATTAACTTTGGCCGCAACGGTACGGTATTACAGAACAGTTTTGACTTTTATATTCTGCTGAATGTACTGTATGAAACATCAGCAATGCCGGATGATGAGTAGCCTAGTTAAACCAGACTTAATTCTGCTCTCACCTTCGACTGGTTTAGCTAGGCTACTCATCATCCGGCTATTGCGCAAAAGGGCGGAAGTGGCTGGGAACTAGATTAGATAATGGGTGCTCAGTGCTGCTAATCGTATAGTATAGTACCGTAGGCCTGCCTATGTTTGAGTTACTAGTTGCTCTTTCTCTGAGTTCCCTGTGTCTCACATAAAGTCAATATTGTCGTGGCGAGGCCAGACCTCAAGTAAGAACATATAGAGGTCACTGTCTGACCGACTTGTGGTCAAAACAAGCACAGAATGACATGTTTTCATTACATGTCTTCATGGCACCATCCCATACGTGATCTACACTGTTGAAGTCTAACACTAGCTACTTCAGAGACAGTTCTATTCTGAGTTGAATTCATCCAGTAAGGCTGTAATTGTATACTGATCTGTGCCTTGAGTCCTTTTGTTTTAACCCTTGTTATGGGAATCCACAGAGCATGGTGATGGCTACCCCTTCGATGGTAAAGATGGTCTGCTGGCTCATGCCTTTGCTCCTGGACCAGGCACCGGGGGAGACTCCCACTTTGATGACGACGAGCAGTGGACCCTGGGAGAAGGACAAGGTACTGGAGACTGTACTGTCTGAGTTGTAAATAAAGTCTGTAAATACGAGTTCATCCTGATCTAATATAGAAACCTACTTGTTTTTACTTATCACCTATTTATTCATGGTTATACATGCCACATTTTTTAAGCAATTTGCTGTTAACATTTCACCAAAGAAATGTAGATAGCTGAACCACACAGTATCTGATACAGCTCTGTTTGAGCTCTTTTGATCATCACCCCCCCCCCTCCCTCCACAGTTGTGAAGGTGAAGTTTGGTAATGCAGAGGGGGAGTTCTGTAAGTTCCCCTTCATGTTTATGGGGAAGGAGTACAACAGCTGTACCAATCAGGGCCGTGATGATGGATTCCTCTGGTGCTCCACCACATACAACTTTGACGACGACGGCAAATACGGTTTCTGTCCCCATGAGTGTGAGTAGGAGCCAACATGGCTGTGTTTTTCTCTTTCCTCTAAAGAGTTCCTGTGAATGTATTGTGTTTTGAGTTTTAGTATGCATTTTGATATCTACATGGAGTGTATAAAGTTAAGAGTGTTGCATTCAGCAGTCTCTCAAGGAACGTCTATTGTTGTTTTAGCTATAGTTTCTGACGAGGAGTTGGCCAGGAGTTACTCCAGATGAGAGGTTTGTGATTAGTTAGAAGAAGCTGTGTTGCTGTTGGACTGGGACCAAGTGGGTGGGAGTACATTCTGGGAAACTAGTGTTGTTGTCTGGGTCATAAAATACTCTCACTTCTCTGTGTTGCTGGGCCAGATTCATGAAGCTTTTCATCAATCCTTTTGTCTGTCTGTTTGTGCTGCTGTCCATGGTACTGACATTAGGGTATAGACTCACTATAAATGAGCGCAAAGACATATTGATACATATAGGCTTACAGTCGACTCATATGAGACCAACAGTCTTATGAAACTTCCTAACTGGTTATCCTTTGATCTTGAGAAAATGGCGTACTCAGTGAAGTCTTGTGAAACATTTCTCTTATTGATAGTTTTATAGACTATTGATATACTGTAGCAATGAACATTTTAGTCTGGACAGAGTGGATGTGTAACACCCTGACAAAGAATGATTTTGCGGTTCAGTTAGCTTAAGATTGAGTCTGTGAAATCACTCAAACTCAGGCTCAACGTAACTGCCATGGCATTTTATTAAATGATGGAAACCTACTGTAAACTGTATAGATAATTCCTTCAACTTCCTGTGTTACAGTGCTGTTCACCCTGGGTGGAAACGCGGACGGAGCTCCCTGTAAGTTCCCCTTCACTTTCCAAGGGGAGAACTATGATGGTTGCACCACTCAGGGGCGTGACGACGGCTACCGCTGGTGTGCTACGACTGAGAACTATGACAATGACAAGTCCTACGGGTTCTGCCCTGAAACAGGTGGGTTCCCAGTTCATACTGCCCAAGTCCAAAGGTGTCTCTCCTTCCCTATAGGATACAAGCCTCATCAGCTGTGTTAACCCAAAAAGCTAAGGGCACTGATGCTTCCAACAGACCTAACTGTTGCATGGAAACCTTAATCTGAGGATTATATTGAAATATGTGTGTGCTTTCGATTGTACTTGAGCCAGGTTGTGTGTGTGTGTGCTAGCGTGTGTTAGTGGTGCGCGGGTCAGCTGTTTCTTCACCCGCTCACTATTGCTATTAACCCATCCGCAACCGCCCGACTATATGTGATAGTGAAAATCTGAGGCCCTCACCCAACCCTAACCCTAACCCTAACCCGTGTGTCAGGTATGCGTAAATGGCTGTAAGGGAGTCAGGTGCAGGAGAGCAGATATTGGGTAACCAACGGAGCCTTTTATTTAGGCAAACCAAAAGCACATGGCAAAATGAACACGAAATAACAATACGGGTTAACATAACCCAGCGCAACAGACTAACGTGCGCATAACATGAAACAGAATAAACAATACCACACAAAGACATGGGGGAAACAGTGTTAAATACACAACACATAATGAGGGAAATGAGAACCAGGTGTGTGGGAAAACGAGACAAAACAAATGGAAAATAACAAATGGATCGGCGATGGCTAGAAGACCGGCGACGTCGACCGCCGAGCACCTCCGCCGAGCACCGCCTGAACAAGGAGAGGCATCGACTTCGGCAGAAGTCGTGACACCGTGAATGTAGAAAATGTGCTGTAGGCTACAGTCACAGACGGCAGAACAATGTTTTGACAGGGGGAACAGGATTTTTTTTTTGCCTGACTTAAATATGTGTCTGCTTATAATTTATGACATTTTGGTGAGCTATTTGCTAGCCAACTTGTCTATAATTAGATACATGTAGCTGTCATTATATAGTGCACACATTTTGTTACGTTACAGCCTTATTCAAAAAAATATATATAAGTTTTACCCCATAATGATAAAGCAAAAACAGGTTTTTAGAATTTTGTGCAAATGTATTAAAAATAAAAATCTGAAATACCTTATTTACATACACTACTGTTAAAACGTTTGGGGTCACTTAGAAATGTCCTTGTTTTCCATGAAAACATACATGAAATGAGTTGCAAAATGAATAGGAAATATAGTCAAGATGTTGACAAGGTTATAAATAATGCATTTTAATTGAAATAATAATTGTGTCCTTCAAACTTTGCTTTCGTCAAAGAATCCTCCATTTGCAGCAACTACAGCCTTGCAGACCTTTGGCATTCTAGTTGTCAATTTGTTGAGGTAATCTGAAGAGATTTCACCCCATGCTTCCTGAAGCACCTCCCACAAGTTGGATTGGCTTGATGGGCACTTCTTACGGTCAAGCTGCTACCACAACAGCTCAATAGGGTTGAGATCCAGTGACTGTGCTGGCCACTCCATTATAGACATAATACCAGCTGACTGCTTCTTCCCTAAATAGTTCTTGCATAGTTTGGAGCTGTGCTTTGGGTCATTGTCCTGTTGTAGGAGGAAATTGTCTCCAATTAAGAGCTGTCCACAGGGTATGGCATGGCGTTGCAAAATAGATAGCCTTTCTTCTTCAAGATCCCTTTTACCCTGCACAAATCTCCCACTTTACCACCACCAAAGCATCCCCAGACCATCACATTGCCTCCACCATGCTTGACAGATGGCGTCAAGCACTCTCCAGCATTTTTTCATTTTTTCTGCGTCTCACTAATGTTTTTCTTTGTGACCCTCAAACTTAGATTTGTCTGTCCATAACACTTTTTTTCTAAATCTTCCTCTGTCCAGTGTCTGTGTTCTTTTGCCCATCTTAATCTTTTATTTTTATTGGCCAGTCTGAGATATGTTTTTTTCTTTGCAACTCGGAGTCGCCTCTTCACTGTTGACTTTGAGACTGGTGTTTTGCGGGTACTATTTAATGAAGCTGCCAGTTGAGGACTTGTGAGGCGTCTGTTTCTCAAACTAGATACTCTAATGTACTTGTCCTTTTGCTCAGTTGTGCACCGGGGCCTCCCTCTCCTCTTTGTATTCTGGTTAGAGCCAGTTTGCGCTGTTCTGTGAAATGAGTAGTACACAGCGTTGTACGAGATCTTCAGTTTATTGGCAGTTTCTGAATAGCTTTCATTTCTCAGAACCAGAATAGACTGACGAGTTTCAGAAGAAAAAGCATTGTTTCTGGACATTTTGAGCCTGTAATCGAACCCACAAATGCTTGGGGGTAAAACAGGCAATCAAATGTTTACCCGGACTATTTGTGCATTTGATTTGATGCTCCAGATACTCAACTAGTCTAAAGAAGGCCAATTTTATTGCTTCTTTAATTAGAACAACAGTTTTCAGTTGTGCTAACATAATTGCAAAAGGGTTTTCTAATGATCAGTTAGCCTTTTAAAATTATAAACTTGGAATAGCTAGTTTCCAGCTACAATAGTCATTTACAACATTAACAATGTCTACGCTGTATTTCTGATCAATTTGATGTTATTTTAATGGACAAAATATTTGCTTTCCTTTCAAAAACAAGAACATTTGTAAGTGACCCCAAACATTTGAACGGTGGTGTAAGTATTCAGACCCTTTCCTATGAGACTTGAAATTGAGCTCAGGTGCATCCTGTTTCAATTGACCATCCTTGAGATGTTTCTACAACTTGATTGGAGTCTACCTGTGGTAAATTCAGTTGATTGGACATTATTTGGAAAGACACACACCTGTCTATATAACGTCCCACAGTTAACAGTGCATGTCAGAGCAAAAACCAAGCCAAGAGGTAAAAGGAATTGCTAGAAATGCTTAATTCTGCAGGAGTTATTTTTAAGGCTATGTGAGAGGTTATAGACCTACAGTCAGTGTACAGATTTCAGTTTATCTTAACAGTAGGCTACAGTTACCTTGACATGCCATAGGCCTATTTGAAGTCCCGTCTTGTGGCTGTGGAATTCGTGTACCACCTCACAATCATCACACATAACACAGCCGCTACTGCTAATTCTCTTTTACCACTTCTCCAGATATATTCTAAACATTACTTTTCTGGCCCCCCTATAACATTACTTTTCTCCCTCCTATTTGTTTTCAATTCTCCTTTCGCAGCTTTTGTCTTATTGAATTCAACTTCGACAATGTCCTTTATTGCCTCTGTGTATTGACGTGAACTTTTTCTGCCCATTACCAAAAGCATTATTTGGCTTTCTGCCCATTCCCGAAAGCATTATTTGGTGATTGGCGGTGCTGGCTATTTGGCACACGTACAGTTAAGCCCTGAAGCTTAGGCTTATGCACTAATGCCAGATAGCCTAAAATAATCAAAGAAAAACCTCAGTGTAACCTATATATATTGCATAAGAATAATACATTTATGGATTTTTTAAGGTATTGTTTCTCTTTATTCAACCTGCCCGCCCACCCGCCCTTCAGCCACACAATATTTAATGACCCTAAACCCATCCTCCCGGGACTGCGGGTTATGAGTCAACCTGCGCATCACTAGCATGGGTGCTTGCATTTATTAGTCAAGGTGTGCTGTGCTGATGCCTCCATGTATTGGTGTAGGAGAATGTCATAATGTTCCAGACCTATGGTTTCCAATCTTGCAGCAGCTAGTCTCCTGAATGACTGTAAAAGTATTTTACTGAGTGGCTGCTGGCGGGGGTTATTTCCATTGTGTCAGTGTGGCTGGCTCAGGGGTTTGCGGGAGAGTGAGAGAGCGGGATATGGGGAGAGAAAGAGAGGCAGAAAGGGAGAGGGGGGAGGTTAAGGCTGAGGTTTTCATCTGGTTCTAATTGGTTGGGAATGCTGGCGTGCAGTGTAGTCTTGTGTGTAAGAAGCACTGAATAAGAAACAGCCTGCTTAAAAAAAATGTTTACACAGGCCCAGTGCTGTGCTGTACCAACCCAGATCCCAGATATAATATTATCATGTAGGAAAAGAAAAGACACTTTTTGGAGAGTGGTATTTGGTTTTGTTTTGGATATACCGTAGATACAAAATACATCTGATGTCAATGTCATTACAGTCACGGTAGTTTCTCAAGCAAATCCATTTAGTAATTCAACCCAAATCAAGTTGATAACTTTTAGCACTACCTCATTGGCACACAAAGAAAAGTCCATTTGGTCCTGAAATATGTATTTTTGTTCACCCATGCAGCCATGTCCACCGTTGGAGGAAACTCGGAGGGTTCCCCCTGTGTGTTCCCCTTCACGTTCCTTGGAGACACTTATGACAGTTGCACCGCTTCTGGACGTAGCGACGGCAAGATGTGGTGCGCCTCCACCAAGAGCTACGACGATGACCGCAAGTGGGGCTTCTGTCCTGATCAAGGTAAATATGTAATCGATGACCTTTGACATTATGCTTGTTTGTAGGTGGTTTTAGCAGTTTAGTGGACAATGACAAGTCATGTTTATTTATTTGAATCATTTGTATTATTATTCTGTTTTATTCATTAATGTATTTAGTCATTGTCTATGCAGAATGAAGGGAAAGTGGCCAACAGGAATTTCCCAAAATGGAAACTATTCTCTCTTTTTTTAAATTATTATTATTTTTTAATCCCATTTTCTCCCCAATTTTCGTGGTATCCAATCGCTAGTAATTACTATCTTGTCTCATCGCTACAACTCCCGTACGGGCTCGGGAGAGACGAAGGTCGAAAGCCATGCGTCCTCCGAAGCACAACCCAACCAAGCCGCACTGCATCTTAACACAGCGCGCCTCCAACCCGGAAGCCAGCCGCACCAATGTGTCGGAGGAAACACCGTGTACCTGCCCCCCTTGGTTAGCGCGCACTGCGCCCAGCCCGCCACAGGAGTCGCTGGAGCGCGATGAGACAAGGATATCCCTACCGGCCAAACCCTCCCTAACCCGGACGACGCTATGCCAATTGTGCGTCGCCCCACAGACCTCCCGGTCGCGGCCGGCTGCGACAGAGCCTGGGCGCGAACCCAGAGACTCTGGTGGCGCAGCTAGCACTGCGATGCAGTGCCCTAGACCACTGCGCCACCCGGGAGGCCCCTTAAAATGGAAACTATTCTCATTCACCTGAATATAACTTGACTTGTTATGCTTTGAATATGTGTTGCTGTATCTCTCACTCCTATTGGTGTTGTCCAGGCTACAGTCTGTTCCTGGTTGCGGCCCATGAGTTTGGCCATGCCCTGGGCTTGGAGCACTCCCAGGACCCTGGCGCTCTGATGGCCCCCATGTACACCTTCACCAAGAACTTTAGACTGTCCAACGACGACATCAAGGGCATCCAGGAGCTCTATGGTCAGTTTGAAATTCTTATGCACTGCTTATGGGTTATGTATGGGTTATGAATGTGTTATGAAGTCATTATGTAGGTACCTTTAAAATAACGTGTAACCACGACTTCACCCGCCGTTCATAACCAGAGTGCTTTGGTGAATGTCCTGCAGGTAACAAATGTATTTCTCCTGTTGAAGGATATCAATCTCATCTACTCAATGCTCACCATGTTGCCTCTCCTTTTCCTCTCAGGTGCTGGTACAGACAAGCCCGTGCCTCCCACCCAGGGCCCAGTCACTCCTATGGACATCTGTAATGAACCTGTGGTGTTTGATGCTGTGGCCCAGATCAGAGGAGAGACCTTCTTCTTCAAGGACAGGTAAATGATTTACTGGGGATTCTACAGTATTACTTCTGATCGCCAATGGTTAGAGCAACATTTGACTTGTAGGTAATACACTTTTGTTTGGTCTTCTCAAAAAGCATGTTGCCAATCTGACCACTGATCTGTCTACAGGAAACAGGCAGAAAGAACATATAACCTGAAGACTCTTATTTTAGACTCTGTGGTTAGAGTCTGTGGTTAGAGTTATTGGAGCAGACCAGTCCACAAGTTAGACCTCACAACCCACAACTAAATCATTTCACCACAAACAATGGGTAGTTTAATAGGGGGCTTTGTTTGGTCTCAGAATGCATTATTTTCTCTTGGCAATCAGGTGTTTTGTTTGAATGAAGGGGGTGGTGTTATCTCTGTTTGTCTGAGCTCTAATGCTTATTCCATGCTGTGATAAGTTATGAAACAACTGGTAATAATAACCACTCTCACAATCCTGTATCAACTATGGTAAACCAAAATGGCTGCCTGTTATTAAGATTGTAAACCAGACCCTACTATACAGTACAGGGTACAGACTTCAACTGGGATTGTCCTATGTAGTGTAGAAAAGGAATAGGCTTTCTGTATCTCTCCATCTTACATTATCTGTTGTGGTTCATTCTCAGCTTTCCATGACTCAGTGTACTTTCCCTCTGAAACATGAACTCTTCACCACAACAGATGAATCCTGTCTGGGACAAATTATGTTAGGAACACTTTCAACCCAAACAATAAGCTATTGCATGCAATCCAAATGACAAAATTGTGACTGAAAAGCAGGTTTAGATTAGGATTCATTGGACATTTATATGTTCCTTCTCAGACTTTGCCTGCCACATCTTTTAGCCTTCAAAGTTTTAAGGTGAGCTTTACTATATATCTGTCATTGCTGAGTTGGAACGGTGTCCAAAGCAAACAAGTAGACTTTTTGGACTCAAAAGACGGCAGTCATTCAGCCTGCCTGGCTTTGCCCCCTGCCCACCCTGAGTCTGGGGCTGGAGGGAAACCACCTCAAATCATGCTTACAAATCCAGCTTTAGATCATAGAATCCTGCTTTAGTTAAGCGTTAAGTCTTCACTCGCTGTGGTTCACCAAGCATTAACGCTGTTCAGGGAACAGGGACAAACATCATGCTGAAGGCTATTCTGTGGACTATAAACTACTGTATAAACAGTGTAGTGTTTGGTTGATGTGTCAACGTAATATTAACTGTTAAAGGAGGGAGGACTGCCAATTAAAACCGTAGTCTGGTTTTAACAGTAGTATCTCTCTTAATAGTTAGTTTAGAAATTATTTGACTATGCCTGTAAGTCATATCTTTGATTGGGTTAGTTTAGTTATCTTTTAGGTATATCATCTGTTGTCTACTGCTCAAACATCCTAGAGAATCCAAATCCACAAGATATCCAGCCACCATGATAAAAGCTGGCAGAATACCTATACAGTGATGTGTTGTGGACAAGACACTGGCCCTGGGGATTTCAGGAGAGATTCTCCATTTCCTCATCAGCAAGATCATTGTCTCATTCAAAATGCTTTGCGGTGTTCTAGTTCTAGATACCACATATACCATGATATCATTAACAATGACACATATTCAATGATAGCTATAATTATGGGGTGTATCTCTCAGATGGAGGGAAATGCCATTACGGAGGGAGTTACGGCTGTAGGATCTTCATTTGAGCCAGTTTGCTACAGTAGGGAAATAATTCTGAAGTAGAAGGAAATGTGAATAATTATGTGGATCATAATTAATGGATATTTTTGTAGGGGTTGATACATTTTAAGTTAGTGCAAATCGAGTCTGAAATGTTCAAGTGGAAATTACAAACTTTAGAAGCCTTTTTAAAACGTGAATAAACTGCTGTGCAGGAAAATTCTCACCAACAAAAGAGTGGTCAAATTAAGATCCGACATCTCTATGGAGGAGTTACAGTACCAAACCCATAGTTGCATGAGATCTGGACTCAGAGGGCCAGTTAGGCTGTATCTCAGGTTTCAGTGGTGGGATGACTTTGGTCCCTAGTTATTCATTGTTGGCTCTAGGTCACCAGATGGTTTAGCTATCAGAGCCATGGAGCAGAGGAGTGAGAAGAGATGGAACAGAGATAGCGAGAGTGAGGAGAGATTCAATATAGAGAGAAAGAGTGAGGAGAGATTTAATATAGAGAAAAAGAGTGAGGAGAGATTCAATATAGAGAGAAAGAGTTAGGAGAGATTTAATATAGAGAGAAAGAGTGAGGAGAGATTCAATATAGAGAGAAAGAGTGAGGAGACATTTAATATAGAGAAAAAGAGTGAGGAGAGATTTAATATAGAGAGAAAGAGTGAGGAGAGATTCAATATAGAGAGAAAGAGAAAGAGTGAGGAGAGATTCAATATAGAGAGAAAGAGAAAGAGTGAGGAGAGATTCAATATAGAGAGAAAGAGTGAGGAGAGATTCAATATAGAGAGAAAGAGTTAGGAGAGATTTAATATAGAGAGAAAGAGTGAGGAGATATTTAATATAGAGAAAAAGAGTGAGGAGAGATTCAATATAGAGAGAAAGAGTGAGGAGAGATTTAATATAGAGAGAAAGAGTGAGGAGAGATTTAATATAGAGAGAAAGAGTGAGGAGAGATTTAATATAGAGAAAAAGAGTGAGGAGAGATTCAATATAGAGAGAAAGAGTTAGGAGAGATTTAATATAGAGAGAAAGAGTGAGGAGAGATTCAATGTAGAGAGAAAGAGTGAGGAGAGATTCAATATAGAGAGAAAGAGTGAGGAGAGATTCAATATAGAGAGAAAGAGTGAGGAGAGATTCAATATAGAGAGAAAGAGTGAGGAGAGATTCAATGTAGAGAGAAAGAGTGAGGAGAGATTCAATGTAGAGAGAAAGAGTGAGGAGAGATTCAATATAGAGAGAAAGAGTGAGGAGAGATTCAATGTAGAGAGAAAGAGTGAGGAGAGATTCAATGTAGAGAGAAAGAGTGAGGAGACATTCAATGTAGAGAGAAAGAGTGAGGAGAGATTCAATATAGAGAAAAGGGGAAAGAGTGAGGAGAGATTTAATATAGAGACAGAGAGTGAGGGGAGATTCAATATAGAGAGAAAGAGTGAGGAGAGATTCAATGTAGAGAGAAAGAGTGAGGAGAGATTCAATATAGAGAGAAAGAGTGAGGAGAGATTCAATGTAGAGAGAAAGAGTGAGGAGACATTCAATGTAGAGAGAAAGAGTGAGGAGAGATTCAATATAGAGAAAAAGGGAAAGAGTGAGGAGAGATTTAATATAGAGACAAAGAGTGAGGGGAGATTCAATATAGAGAAAAAGAGTGAGGAGAGATTTAATATAAAGAGAAAGGGAAAGAGTGAGGAGAGATTTAATATAGAGACAAAGAGTGAGGAGAGATGGAGACTCAAGTCAATAAGCAAAGATTAGGATAGAGACTACTAAGGTTATTGGCATTTCGTTTCCTCAGACACATTTTTTTTTCATGGAGCTGTCAACCATGGAGCTGTCAACCAATGTCAATGTTAATAAAAATAGCCTTGGGCCCATTAGGATATTCATTTCTGTGTGCATCCATTTTGTTTTGTTTTGTTCTGCTTCTCCCTAGTTTTAGGCAGCAGTGAAAATACAGAGACAGATAAATAGGGAAGTCACAGACTGGAGGGCAGTCACCAGTCTAGTAGGCCATTGTAATGTCTGGAGGGCAGTCACCAGTCTAGTGGGTCAATGTAATGTCTGGAGGGCAATCACCAGTCTAGTAGGCCATTGTAATGTCTGGAGGGCAATCACCAGTCTAGTAGGCCATTGTAATGTCTGGAGGGCAATCACCAGTCTAGTGGGTCAATGTAATGTCTGGAGGGCAATCACCAGTCTAGTAGGCCATTGTAATGTCTGGAGGGCAATCACCAGTCTAGTAGGCCATTGTAATGTCTGGAGGGCAATCACCAGTCTAGTGGGCCAATGTAATGTCTGGAGGGCAATCACCAGTCTAGTGGGCCAATGTAATGTCTGGAGGGCAATCACCAGTCTAGTGGGCCAATGTAATGTCTGGAGGGCAGTCACCAGTCTAGTGGGTCAATGTAATGTCTGGAGGGCAATCACCAGTCTAGTGGGCCAATGTAATGTCTGGAGGGCAATCACCAGTCTAGTGGGCCAATGTAATGTCTGGAGGGCAATCACCAGTCTAGTGGGTCAATGTAATGTCTGGAGGGCAGTCACCAGTCTAGTGGGTCAATGTAATGTCTGGAGTCTGGAGGGCAGTCACCAGTCTAGTGGGTCAATGTAATGTCTGGAGTCTAGAGGGCAGTCACCAGTCTAGTGGGTCAATGTAATGTCTGGAGTCTGGAGCCAATGTAATGTCTGGAGTCTGGAGGGCAGTCACCAGTCTAGTGGGTCAATGTAATGTCTGGAGTCTGGAGGGCAGTCACCAGTCTAGTGGGTCAGTGTAATGTCTGGAGTCTGGAGGGCAGTCACCAGTCTAGTGGGTCAATGTAATGTCTGAAGTCTGGAGGGCAGTCACCAGTCTAGTGGGTCAATGTAATGTCTGGAGTCTGGAGGGCAGTCACCAGTCTAGTGGGTCAATGTAATGTCTGGAGTCTGGAGGGCAGTCACCAGTCTAGTGGGTCAATGTAATGTCTGGAGTCTGGAGGGCAGTCACCAGTCTAGTGGGCCAATGTAATGTCTGGAGGGCAATCACCAGTCTAGTGGGCCAATGTAATGTCTGGAGGGCAATCACCAGTCTAGTGGGCCAATGTAATGTCTGGAGTCTGGAGGGCAGTCACCAGTCTAGTGGGTCAGTGTAATGTCTGGAGTCTGGAGGGCAGTCACCAGTCTAGTGGGTCAACTGTAATCGTCCTGAAGTCTGGAGGGCAGTCACCAGTCTAGTGGGTCAATGTAATCGTCTGGAGGGCAATCACCAAGCTCTAGTGGGCCAATGTAATGTCTGGAGGGCAATCACCAGTCTAGTGGGCCAATGTAATGTCTGGAGGGCAGTCACCAGTCTAGTGGGTCAATGTAATGTCTGGAGGGCAATCACCAGTCTAGTGGGCCAATGTAATGTCTGGAGGGCAGTCACCAGTCTAGTGGGTCAGTGTAATGTCTGGAGTCTGGAGGGCAGTCACCAGTCTAGTGGGTCAATGTAATGTCTGAAGTCTGGAGGGCAGTCACCAGTCTAGTGGGTCAGTGTAATGTCTGGAGTCTGGAGGGCAGTCGCCAGTCTAGTGGGTCAATGTAATGTCTGGAGTCTGGAGGGCAGTCACCAGTCTAGTGGGTCAATGTAATGTCTGGAGTCTGGAGGGCAGTCACCAGTCTAGTGGGTCAATGTAATGTCTGGAGTCTGGAGGGCAGTCACCAGTCTAGTGGGTCAGTGTAATGTCTGGAGTCTGGAGGGCAGTCACCAGTCTAGTGGGTCAGTGTAATGTCTGGAGTCTGGAGGGCTACTAGACTGGACACAGTGTGCATCAGTTTAAAAGTGTTGTCACCCAGCTAACACTTTTTTGAGAGCAGATCTCTCTGGTGTGGGTAAAATCCTCTCTCTAATCTCTCTGGTGAATGTAGAATCCTCTCTTTAATCTCTCTGGTGTGGGTAGAATCCTCTCTCTAATCTCTCTGGTGAAGGTAGAATCCTCTCTCTAATCTCGCTGGTGTAGGTAGAATCCTCTCTCTAATCTCGCTGGTGTAGGTAGAATCCTCTCTCTAATCTCGCTGGTGTAGGTAGAATCCTCTCTCTAATCTCTCTGGTGAAGGTAGAATCCTCTCTCTATTCTCGCTGGTGTAGGTAGAATCCTCTCTCTAATCTCGCTGGTGTAGGTAGAATCCTCTCTCTAATCTCGCTGGTGTAGGTAGAATCCTCTCTCTAATCTCTCTGGTGTAGGTATAATCCTCTCTCTAATCTCGCTGGTGTAGGTAGAATCCTCTCTCTAATCTCGCTGGTGTAGGTAGAATCCTCTCTCTAATCTCGCTGGTGTAGGTAGAATCCTCTCTCTAATCTCTCTGGTGAAGGTAGAATCCTCTCTATTCTCGCTGGTGTAGGTAGAATCCTCTCTCTAATCTCTCTGGTGTAGGTAGAATCCTCTCTCTAATCTCGCTGGTGTAGGTAGAATCCTCTCTCTAATCTCTCTGGTGAAGGTAGAATCCTCTCTCTATTCTCTCTGGTGTAGGTAGAATCCTCTCTCTATTCTCTCTGGTGTAGGTAGAATCCTCTCTCTATTCTCTCTGGTGTAGGTAGAATCCTCTCTCTATTCTCTCTGGTGTAGGTAGAATCCTATCTCTATTCTCTCTGGTGTAGGTAGAATCCTCTCTCCAATCTCTCTGGTGTAGGTAGAATCCTCTCTCTAATCTCTCTGGTGTAGGTAGAATCCTCTCTCTAATCTCTCTGGTGTAGGTAAAATCCTCTCTCTATTCTCTCTGGTGTAAGTAGAATCCTCTGTCTAATCTCTCTGGTGTAGGTAGAATCCTCTCTCTAATCTCGCTGGTGTAGGTAGAATCCTCTCTCTAATCTCTCTGGTGAAGGTAGAATCCTCTCTCTAATCTCGCTGGTGTAGGTAGAATCCTCTCTCTAATCTCTCTGGTGAAGGTAGAATCCTCTCTTTAATCTCTCTGGTGTAGGTAGAATCCTCTCTCTAATCTCTCTGGTGAAGGTAGAATCCTCTCTCTAATCTCTCTGGTGAAGGTAGAATCCTCTCTCTAATCTCTCTGGTGTAGGTATATTCCTCTCTCTAATCTCTCTGGTGTAGGTATAATCCTCTCTTTAATCTCTCTGGTGTAGGTAGAATCCTCTCTCTAATCTCTCTGGTGAAGGTAGAATCCTCTCTCTAATCTCTCTGGTGAAGGTAGAATCCTCTCTTTAATCTCTCTGGTGTAGGTAGAATCCTCTCTCTAATCTCTCTGGTGAAGGTAGAATCCTCTCTCTAATCTCTCTGGTGTAGGTATAATCCTCTCTCTAATCTCTCTGGTGTAGGTAGAATCCTCTCTAATCTCTCTGGTGTAGGTAGAATCCTCTCTCTATTCTCTCTGGTGTAGGTAAAATCCTCTCTCTATTCTCTCTGGTGTGGGTAAAATCCTCTCTCTAATCTCTCTGGTGAATGTAGAATCCTCTCTCTAATCTCTCTGGTGTGGGTAGAATCCTCTCTCTAATCTCTCTGGTGAAGGTAGAATCCTCTCTCTAATCTCGCTGGTGTAGGTAGAATCCTCTCTCTAATCTCGCTGGTGTAGGTAGAATCCTCTCTCTAATCTCGCTGGTGTAGGTAGAATCCTCTCTCTAATCTCTCTGGTGAAGGTAGAATCCTCTCTCTAATCTCGCTGGTGTAGGTAGAATCCTCTCTCTAATCTCTCTGGTGTAGGTAGAATCCTCTCTCTAATCTCGCTGGTGTAGGTAGAATCCTCTCTCTAATCTCGCTGGTGTAGGTAGAATCCTCTCTCTAATCTCGCTGGTGTAGGTAGAATCCTCTCTCTAATCTCGCTGGTGAAGGTAGAATCCTCTCTCTATTCTCGCTGGTGTAGGTAGAATCCTCTCTCTAATCTCTCTGGTGTAGGTAGAATCCTCTCTCTAATCTCGCTGGTGTAGGTAGAATCCTCTCTCTAATCTCTCTGGTGAAGGTAGAATCCTCTCTCTATTCTCTCTGGTGTAGGTAGAATCCTCTCTCTATTCTCTCTGGTGTAGGTAGAATCCTCTCTCTATTCTCTCTGGTGTAGGTAGAATCCTCTCTCTATTCTCTCTGGTGTAGGTAGAATCCTATCTCTATTCTCTCTGGTGTAGGTAGAATCCTCTCTCCAATCTCTCTGGTGTAGGTAGAATCCTCTCTCTAATCTCTCTGGTGTAGGTAGAATCCTCTCTCTAATCTCTCTGGTGTAGGTAAAATCCTCTCTCTATTCTCTCTGGTGTAAGTAGAATCCTCTGTCTAATCTCTCTGGTGTAGGTAGAATCCTCTCTCTAATCTCGCTGGTGTAGGTAGAATCCTCTCTCTAATCTCTCTGGTGAAGGTAGAATCCTCTCTCTAATCTCGCTGGTGTAGGTAGAATCCTCTCTCTAATCTCTCTGGTGAAGGTAGAATCCTCTCTTTAATCTCTCTGGTGTAGGTAGAATCCTCTCTCTAATCTCTCTGGTGAAGGTAGAATCCTCTCTCTAATCTCTCTGGTGAAGGTAGAATCCTCTCTCTAATCTCTCTGGTGTAGGTATAATCCTCTCTCTAATCTCTCTGGTGTAGGTATAATCCTCTCTCTAATCTCTCTGGTGAAGGTAGAATCCTCTCTCTAATCTCTCTGGTGAAGGTAGAATCCTCTCTTTAATCTCTCTGGTGTAGGTAGAATCCTCTCTCTAATCTCTCTGGTGAAGGTAGAATCCTCTCTCTAATCTCTCTGGTGTAGGTATAATCCTCTCTCTAATCTCTCTGGTGTAGGTAGAATCCTCTCTAATCTCTCTGGTGTAGGTAGAATCCTCTCTCTATTCTCTCTGGTGTAGGTAAAATCCTCTCTCTATTCTCTCTGGTGTAAGTAGAATCCTCTGTTTAATCTCTCTGGTGTAGGTAGAATCCTCTCTCCAATCTCTCTGGTGTAGGTAGAATCCTCTCTCTAATCTCTCTGGTGTAGGTAGAATCCTCTCTCTAATCTCTCTGGTGAAGGTAGAATCCTCTCTCTATTCTCTCTGGTGTAGGTAGAATCCTCTCTCTATTCTCTCTGGTGTAGGTAGAATCCTCTCTCTATTCTCTCTGGTGTAGGTAGAATCCTCTCTCTATTCTCTCTGGTGTAGGTAGAATCCTATCTCTATTCTCTCTGGTGTAGGTAGAATCCTCTCTCCAATCTCTCTGGTGTAGGTAGAATCCTCTCTCTAATCTCTCTGGTGTAGGTAGAATCCTCTCTCTAATCTCTCTGGTGTAGGTAAAATCCTCTCTCTATTCTCTCTGGTGTAAGTAGAATCCTCTGTCTAATCTCTCTGGTGTAGGTAGAATCCTCTCTCTAATCTCGCTGGTGTAGGTAGAATCCTCTCTCTAATCTCTCTGGTGAAGGTAGAATCCTCTCTCTAATCTCGCTGGTGTAGGTAGAATCCTCTCTCTAATCTCTCTGGTGAAGGTAGAATCCTCTCTTTAATCTCTCTGGTGTAGGTAGAATCCTCTCTCTAATCTCTCTGGTGAAGGTAGAATCCTCTCTCTAATCTCGCTGGTGTAGGTAGAATCCTCTCTCTAATCTCGCTGGTGTAGGTAGAATCCTCTCTCTAATCTCTCTGGTGAAGGTAGAATCCTCTCTCTATTCTCGCTGGTGTAGGTAGAATCCTCTCTCTAATCTCTCTGGTGTAGGTAGAATCCTCTCTCTAATCTCGCTGGTGTAGGTAGAATCCTCTCTCTAATCTCTCTGGTGAAGGTAGAATCCTCTCTCTATTCTCTCTGGTGTAGGTAGAATCCTCTCTCTATTCTCTCTGGTGTAGGTAGAATCCTCTCTCTATTCTCTCTGGTGTAGGTAGAATCCTCTCTCTATTCTCTCTGGTGTAGGTAGAATCCTATCTCTATTCTCTCTGGTGTAGGTAGAATCCTCTCTCCAATCTCTCTGGTGTAGGTAGAATCCTCTCTCTAATCTCTCTGGTGTAGGTAGAATCCTCTCTCTATTCTCTCTGGTGTAGGTAAAATCCTCTCTCTATTCTCTCTGGTGTAAGTAGAATCCTCTGTCTAATCTCTCTGGTGTAGGTAGAATCCTCTCTCTAATCTCGCTGGTGTAGGTAGAATCCTCTCTCTAATCTCTCTGGTGAAGGTAGAATCCTCTCTCTAATCTCGCTGGTGTAGGTAGAATCCTCTCTCTAATCTCTCTGGTGAAGGTAGAATCCTCTCTTTAATCTCTCTGGTGTAGGTAGAATCCTCTCTCTAATCTCTCTGGTGAAGGTAGAATCCTCTCTCTAATCTCTCTGGTGAAGGTAGAATCCTCTCTCTAATCTCTCTGGTGTAGGTATAATCCTCTCTCTAATCTCTCTGGTGTAGGTATAATCCTCTCTTTAATCTCTCTGGTGTAGGTAGAATCCTCTCTCTAATCTCTCTGGTGAAGGTAGAATCCTCTCTCTAATCTCTCTGGTGAAGGTAGAATCCTCTCTTTAATCTCTCTGGTGTAGGTAGAATCCTCTCTCTAATCTCTCTGGTGAAGGTAGAATCCTCTCTCTAATCTCTCTGGTGTAGGTATAATCCTCTCTCTAATCTCTCTGGTGTAGGTAGAATCCTCTCTAATCTCTCTGGTGTAGGTAGAATCCTCTCTCTATTCTCTCTGGTGTAGGTAAAATCCTCTCTCTATTCTCTCTGGTGTAAGTAGAATCCTCTGTTTAATCTCTCTGGTGTAGGTAGAATCCTCTCTCCAATCTCTCTGGTGTAGGTAGAATCCTCTCTCTAATCTCTCTGGTGTAGGTAGAATCCTCTCTCTAATCTCGCTGGTGTAGGTAGAATCCTCTCTCTAATCTCTCTGGTGTAGATAGAATCCTCTCTCCAATCTCGCTGTAGTAGGTAGAATCCTCTCTCTAATCTCGCTGGTGTAGGTAGAATCCTCTCTCTAATCTCGCTGGTGTAGGTAGAATCCTCTCTCTAATCTCTCTGGTGTAGGTAGAATCCTCTCTCTAATCTCGCTGGTGTAGGTAGAATCCTCTCTCTAATCTCTCTGGTGTAGGTAGAATCCTCTCTCTAATCTCGCTGGTGTAGGTAGAATCCTCTCTGTAATCTCTCTGGTGTAGGTAGAATCCTCTCTCTAATCTCGCTGGTGTAGGTAGAATCCTCTCTAATCTCTCTGGTGTAGGTAAAATCCTCTCTCTACTCTCTCTGGTGTAGGTAGAATCCTCTCTCTAATCTCTCTGGTGTAGGTAGAATCCTCTCTCTAATCTCGCTGGTGTAGGTAGAATCCTCTCTTTATACTCTCTGGTGTAGGTAGAATCCTCTCTCTAATCTCTCTGGTGTAGGTAGAATCCTCTCTCTATTCTCTCTGGTGTAGGTATAATCCTCTCTTTAATCTCTCTGGTGTAGGTAGAATCCTCTCTCTAATCTCTCTGGTGTAGGTAGAATCCTCTCTCTATTCTCTCTGGTGTAGGTAGAATCCTCTCTCTAATCTCGCTGGTGTAGGTAGAATCCTCTCTCTAATCTCTCTGGTGTAGGTAGAATCCTCTCTCTAATCTCGCTGGTGTAGGTAGAATCCTCTCTCTAATCTCTCTGGTGTAGGTAGAATCCTCTCTCTAATCTCTCTGGTGTAGGTAGAATCCTCTCTCTAATCTCTCTGGTGTAGGTAGAATCCTCTCTTTAATCTCTCTGGTGTAGGTAGAATCCTCTCTTTAATCTCTCTGGTGTAGGTAGAATCCTCTCTTTAATCTCTCTGGTGTAGGTAGAATCCTCTCTCTAATCTCTCTGGTGTAGGTAGAATCCTCTCTCTAATCTCTCTGGTGTAGGTAGAATCCTCTCTCTAATCTCTCTGGTGTAGGTAGAATCCTCTCTCTAATCTGGTCCCGTGTGGCTCAGTTGGTAGAGCATGGCGCTTGCAACGCCAGGGTTGTGGGTTCATTCCCCACGGGGGGACCAGGATGAATATGTATGAACTTTCCAATTTGTAAGTCGCTCTGGATAAGAGCGTCTGCTAAATGACTTAAAATGTAAATGTAATCTCTCTGGTGTAGGTAGAATCCTCTCTCTAATCTCTCTGGTGTAGGTATAATCCTCTCTACTCTCTCTGGTGTAGGTAGAATCCTCTCTCTCATCTCTCTGGTGTAGGTAGAATCCTCTCTCTAATCTCTCTGGTGTAGGTAGAATCCTCTCTCTAATCTCTCTGGTGTAGGTAGAATCCTCTCTACTCTCTCTGGTGTAGGTAGAATCCTCTCTCTAATCTCTCCTGTCTCAGCATGGTGATGGAAAGCAGATCTGGACATGAAGGATGAGTAAGACATGCTGGTGGTCTAACTTCACTGTGTGCTCAGCACCTTGTTTACAGTCAATGTCTCAGCACAGGGCTGAGTGGGAAGTCTGCAAAATAATCCACTGAACTGAACCCACATACACTGTCACTGTTCACTGGCCTAGTGATTTTTTATTGAACCTTTATTTAAGTAGACAAGTCAGTTAAGAACAAATTCTTATTTACAATGACGGCCTACACCGGCCAAACCCAGACGACGCTGGGCCAATTGTGCACCGCCCTACGGGACTCCCAATCACGGCCGGTTTGGCCGGTGATGAGGTGGACCTGTATGGGATCGAGACACTGAACACAGACAGCCCTGCTAGCTAGGTTTCTCTAACCTCTCTGGCTGCATCTTATGCAGGAAGTGTATTACATATGCATCCAGAATGTGACTAGAGTGAGTGAAATTATGGAATCTCTGTGACCCAGATATAGTATTTCCTGTAATCTCACAATCAGAGGTGGACATGAATTGTCTTCCTGTCTGATTTAGGGTCAGGTTGGCTTGTTTTATGGGACTAATTCAATATACCTCTACCTTGAATAGATTGCTATAGCAGATCATCATATGACTACTTTGTCCATATCTGCATAGCATTTTATAACCATTAACAGGCTTTATCTATCTGAGAAATATCTGGCTCTTTGAAAAATAGGTCAATGGAAAAGACTTGGGGAGCTGCTGCTGCTGTTGTTGCTCATGCAGCTGCCTGTTGGAAATCTGGGCAAGATGGGTCTTGTTCCCCTGGCTTCGATAAACCCCGGTCCTAACAAGAACCAGATGCTGAATGAATCAGGCTATTGTGGCTTCGCTGCCTGGGATGCTGAAACTCTCCCTCTCACTCACTGCCCCTCTCTCTATTTCCCTCTTACTTTCCCCTCTCACATCTTTACATTTACATTTAAGTCATTTAGCAGACGCTCTTATCCAGAGCGACATCTCTTACTGCCCTTCACTTTCCCCTCTCCCCTATTTCTTTCCCTCTTCCCTCCTCTCCCCTCTCTCTTTCCCTCTTTCCCCTCTCTCTTTCCCTCTTCCCTCCTCTCCCCCCTCTCTTTCCCTCTTTCCCCTCTCTCTTTCCCTCTTCCCTCTCTCTTTCCCTCTTCCCTCCTCTCCCCTCTCTCTTTCCCTCTTTCCTACTCGCCTCTCTTTCCTCTCCCCTTTCTCGCTGCTTCTCTCCCGTCTCCCCTATCCCCTTCCCCCCTCTCCTCTCTTCCCCACTGCCCTCTACTCTCTACTCTCCCTTCATCTGACCCCCTCCTTTCTCCCCTCTCTCCTCTCTGCCCCCTCTTACATGATTTGAACCAGTAGGTAACTCCTCTCTCTGCTCTCTCTATCAGGTTCATATTCAGGTCAACCAACTTCCGGGGCAAGCCTTCGGGTCCCATGCTGGTAGCCACCTACTGGCCTGAGCTCCCTGTCACCATCGACGCTGCCTATGAGAACCCACTGGAGGAGAAGACTGTGTTCTTTGCAGGTAATGTATGTATGGGAGACTGAGTTGTGTCATCCACCGTTGAGATACAGTGCCTTCGGAAAGTATTCAGACCCCTTGACTTTTTCCACATTTTGTAACGTTACAGCTTTATTCTAAAATTGCTTCTTTTTTTTAACACACAATACCTCATAATGACAAAGCGAAAACAGGTTTTTAGATTTTTGGGGAAATGTATTAAAAATAAAAGTATTCAGACCCTTTCTATGAGACTCGAAATTGAGCTCAGGTGCATCCTGTTTATATTGATCATCCTTGAGATGTTTCTACAACTTGATTGGAGTCCACCTGTAGTAAATTCAATTGATTGAAAAACATGAGCTGGCGCACACCCAGAAACATTGTTTTGTGTGGAGGTGCTGACTAACGGCGAATAAACTATAAAAATAAAGAGAGTCGCACACTCCATATATAAACTCCCAGTCATTTATTGGGTAAATCACCAACGTTTCGGCATCACTGTGCCGTTTCGGACATGATTTGGAAAGGCACAAACCTGTCTATATAAGGTCCCACAGTGGACAGTGCATGTCAGAGCAAAAACCAAACCATGATGTCGAAGGAATTGTCCATAGAGCTCCAAGACAGGATTGTGTCGAGGCACAGATCTGGGGAAGGGTACCAAAAAAATGTCTGCAGCATTGAAGGTCCCCAAGAACACAGTGGCCTCCATAATTCTTAAATGGAAGAAGTTTGGAACCACCAAGACTCTTTCTAGAGCTGGCCGCCCGGCCAAACTGAGCAATGGGGGAGAAGGGCCTTGGTCAGGGAGGTGACCAAGAACTCGATGGTCACTCTGACAGAGCTCTAGAATTCCTCTGTGGAGATGGGAGAACCTTCCAGAAGGACAACCATCTCTGCAGCACTCCACCAATCAGACCTTTATGGTAGAGTGGCCAGACGGAAGACACTCCTCAGTAAAAGCCACATGATACCCCGCTTGGAGTTTGCCAAAAGGCACCTAAAGACTCTCAGACCATGAGAAACAAGATTCTCTGGTCTGATGAAACCAAGATAGAACTCTTTGGCCTGAATGCCAAGCGTCACATCTGGAGGAAACCTGGCAACATCCCTACGGTGAAGCATGGTGGTGGCAGCATCATGCTATGAGGATGTTTTTCAGCGGCAGGGACTGGAAGACTAGTCAGGATCGAGTCAAAGATGAATGGAGCAAAGTAGAGAGATCCTTGATGAAAACCTGCCTCGGAGTGCTCAGGACCTCAGACTGGGACGAAGGGTCCCCTTCAAACAGGACAACGACCCTAAGCACACAACCAAGACAACGCAGGAGTGGCTTCAGGACAAGTCTCTGAATGTCCTGTTTTTGCTTTGTCATTATGGGGTATTGTGTGTAGATTGTTGAGGAAAAAACACAATTTAATCCATTTTAGAATAAGGCTGTAACGTATCAAAATGTGGAAAAAGTCAAAGGGTCTGAATACTTTCCGATTGCACTGTACATACATACATACATTACATACATACATACATACATAATAGGGTTGAATATTTTCCCGGTATTTTACAAATGTTCCATCCAGAGAATAAATCACTTTTCTCCCGGGTAACCCGGTAATTTTTCTAAAACCAGAAGTGTCATTGAAAAGCATTATAAGGAATATAAATATGTCTGGATATGATTAGAGATTTGATCAGCATGAAGATTAAAACCTGATGCTACCTGAGCCTGCCGAGCCATATATTAAATAAATTTAATGAGACATATAATTAAATACATTTTATGAGACATATACTAAATACATTTTATGAGCCCTACATTAACCACATTTAATGAACCCAAACCCAAAAAAGCCCAAATAATTGTGCCGTTATCCAATAAATGCCCATAGTTGTAGCTAGCTATATGCTCTCTTTGGTAGATACATGAAACTATCTCCTGTAGGCTAATCTTTTTGAGTGTGAACTGTATTACTGTACTGTATTGTATTATACTGTATTATATGGACTGGAATTACGCACATCATTCAAACCATGATAAAGCGGAATAGAACATGCAATTCTGAAGCAGCACATGTGGCCTACAAAGTTAAAGTATAGCCTAGAAATGTGATTCTAATTTTGGAATTTGTATAATTAGTAGGCTGACGCTTCATTCCTTCCTCGCTTTCAACAGTTAAATGAAATAAGTTTTGATGTCCTTATCTTCATCATTCTATCCTTCCTCGCTTTCAACAGTTAAATGAAATAAGTTTTGATGTCCTTATCTTCATCATTCTAATGACATCCTTGAATAATATAGGACCAGAAATAGATGCAGAAGGCTTTCACTTCTCTTCACGAAGATTGAATGGTTATGGGTCTGAATAAATAACTGTTATAACCTACCACCATCGCGAGGACAGGTGAGGACATCTATATATAGGGCTGTATATCAATCTAGAACAGGATGATCTATTTTGAATGGAGTTGATGGAGAGAGAGAAAGACTGCGCGTGCACTGATTTAAAGCAACGATATTCGAGTGACAGGCTGTTTTAAAACTCTGCAGCTGCAATACAAAATATGTTCTATCTTTACAGTTAAAAAACAAGGTGACCCCTGAAAGCCAGATGGAGATGGGTAAATTAGAGGTGCATTCAGTCTTTATATTACTGAGCATAGACTATGCTGTAGCAAATGTAGGCCTCCCTGTCAAAGAAAAAAAGTGACCATGATGAGATGATAGGTCTACATGCACTTTGAACTGCGCTCCATACTGAGATGGGCTGTCTGTCCCCACCCTGAGATGGGCTGTCTGTCCCCACCCTGAGATGGGCTGTCTGTCCCCACCCTGAGATGGGCTGTCTGTCCCCACCCTGAGATGGGCTGTCTGTCCCCACCCTGAGCATTGATTCAACATTCAGAGGCCGTAGAATGGACAGATTTAGAAATTACAAATAATTTAACAATTACATTTCACGCCATGCTGTTCAAATAAATAATTTATTATAATTTACAGGTTTCTCACAGTTACTGTATTTATCCCAGGAAAAGGGAGTGGTAAATCTCGGTAACCGGTTTCCCGCCATTCAACCCTAATACATACATACAGGTTTTTTTTTGTATGTATGGGAGAGTATGTAGATTAGTTGTCATTCACT
Organism: Salvelinus alpinus; assembly: GCF_045679555.1. Taxonomy (NCBI): domain Eukaryota; kingdom Metazoa; phylum Chordata; class Actinopteri; order Salmoniformes; family Salmonidae; genus Salvelinus; species Salvelinus alpinus. The sequence continues at coordinate 28,274,642 of NC_092118.1, forward strand.
GTTGATACCCAGGAGAACAATCCAGGATTACACGCTTGCATATATGCATTTCATTGTTGTGCTTATTGACTTGATCAGAAAAACACACAATGACATTTTCATGGCGGTTTCCTCTCTCTATCACCGTTAAACAGCTGTGACAATTTCCAGTAAATAACATCCTATTTCTAAGAAGTTCACCGTTAGGAGAATCATAAGTGTGTCTTTTAGTATTTCAGTCAAGTATACTGCTAGTATGTGGTTTGTACATTTTGGACATTAGTACTGTAAGTAGTTATTAGTGGTTTATAATACATGCCATGCATTGTAGTAGCATGCCATTCTCCTTTAGACAACTCCATCTCCTATAAGACCATGAAATCAGAGCTCTTCCAAAACATAGTGTCTCTATTTAAGAAGATTTTCCATCCAGCCCTTCAATTGTAAAGCTATGAATTTATCCATTCCTCCCTAACCACAAGATATGATCAAATGTTAGCCTGGCCCCAGATCTGTTTGTGCTGTCTTGCCAACTCCTATGATCATTGTCTCTCTGTGGCTAGTGAAAAGATAACAGTTTAGAGAAACTCTATCCTCACAAACCCTTCCCTGGGAGCATCTTGACCTGTGCTCATTTGCCATCTCTCCCCTCCTCTCTCTCATATAGGTAATGAGATGTGGATCTTCAATGCAGACCAGATAGAGAAAGGCTACCCCAAGAGAATCTCCTCTATAGGCCTGCCCACAGACCTGAAAGGCATTGACGCAGCCTTCTCCTTTGGAAAGAGCCAGAAGACCTACCTGTTCGCTGGAGACAAGTTCTGGAGGTGAGTCACCACAATACAACCCCTACCAAAGCCTGTGTCTGATCCACTCAGGATTGTAACGATGACGTCGCTATAGAATTAGAATTACTTTAAATTCTATAGACGTCACTGTGTGTTGATGTGTTGGTGTGCTGCTGTGCTGAGCCATGTCTGCTTTTAATTAGAGACCATAGCTTCCACTGGACTGTTAAAACAGCTCACTCTGCTCTTACCTAATACAGGGATAATGTAAGATACTGTTGCTGTATGTACTTAACTCTTGCATGACTGCTGTGATTTGTCAACCAAAACGGCCCAATCTTCTCGTACCTAACAGACTAGCATAGTATCATGTACTTAACATAGTATCATGTACTCATGACTAAACATTGATATCATGGCCTCTGTGTGTTATCATGCCCCTCCAGGTACAATGAAGCCAAGAAGAAGATGGACCCTGGCTTCCCCAAGCTCATCGCTGACTCCTGGAATGGAATCCCAGACGGCATTGACTCTGCCTTTAGTCTGAATGGCATCGGTAAGCATACTACAATACAATACTGTATAATAGATACTTTATTGAACATCGCTTAGAGTGACATCACCACACACACAGAGCAGGGGGATAGAGGGAGAGAGAGAGAGAGGGGGGGGGGGATAGAGGGAGAGAGAGAGAGGGGGGGGTAGAGAGGGGGATGAGGGGGAGGGATATAGAGAGAGATACCCACTGTACACAGACGTCAATTCAACGTATATTCCACTTTGGTTCAATGTAATTTCATTGTAAAACGTCTATTCCACTTTGGTTCAATGTAATTTCATTGAACTGACGTGGAAACAATGTTGCTTCAACCAGTGTGTGCCCAGTGGGATATCTACTGAAGAGAGAAATAGAGAGAGAGGTAGCTGGGGCCTGTGTGAACATGGAGGGAGCACTGCTTCCTGCTTCAGTCTGAGCTGTACTGACACCACTGGCTGCAGGCTTACATTCCTGGCAGTTAGAACCCAACCTGACCCAGCCAGTCCTCTCATTATGAACTGGCACCTGGCCTTAAAGCTGGAATCCTTAGTGGGGAAACTGCCACGTCTGTTTAGATATTACAACAACAAAGACGTTACTTAAAACAACCAAAACTGTTTCATTCCCTCTGCCATCATTGCACTGCACATCATTGCACTGCACATCATTGCACGCCCGATAGGCAGGAGGAGAGAGAGAGCAAGGAGAGGGGGCAGAAGCAGGAGGAGAGAGAGCGCAATGAGAGAGAGTAGAGGGAGGAGGAGCGAGAGAGCAAGGAGAGAGAGTAGAGGCCGGAGGAGAGAGCAAATAGGGAGAGTAGAGAGGCAAGAGGAGAGAGCAAGGAGAGAGGGTAGAGGCAGGAGGAGAGAGTAGAGGCAGGAGGCGAGAGAGAGAGTAGAGGCAGGAGGCGAGAGAGAGAGTAGGGGCAGAAGGCGAGAGTAGAGGCAGGAGGAGAGAGAGAAAGCAAGGAGAGAGAGTAGAGAGAGGAGGAAGTAGAGAGCAAGCAGCGAGAGTAGTATAACACAGGAGGTAAATCTTAAGTCCATGGCAGTTAACCAGGGTTTTTTTATACCCTTGCTTCTGACACACATATACTATACATCTTCCCTACTAAGAAACAGTGTTTGATAGAGCCAGCCTGTGCTGCTTCACAGAGGTACCTCTGTCTTCATTCTAATTAGCCTGAGCTCCTCCACCGCTGATTCCTGATTGGGTGTTTTTACTGAGGAGACGAGTGACATCATCATGTCCTCTTCCTCTGGCTTCTAAGCTTCTAGGGGACATATTTTACACTAGCTCAAATTTTCCCTTCTAGTGTGTAAGGCCTCGTGGCTTGCTCATGGTGAAATTAGATGTATATTTGATGCACTGAATGTGATGATTTTGATGTACCTTGTCTCGTCATAATGTTTGTGTTTTCCAGATTACACCTACTTCTTCAAAGGTGCCCACTACTTCAAAATGGATGACAGTAGCCTGAAGATCGTCAAACTGGGCGAGATTACAAAGGACTGGCTGGGTTGTCACTAAGCAACAGTGAGACGTATAGACGTTGGCTAAGCTCTCAGCGGACTGATTCCCCCATCCCTATCCAACCAGCCTATCCTGCACCCTAGCCTAGAAACTAAAGACTCCCTCTAACACACCGTGGGACCATCTATACAGGCTGAACATAGGCAACAGGATTTTGTATTATATTACTGTGTGATATTATCAGTTTATGTGTTATGATGATGCAGATTTACTTTGATCTCTTTAGCCCGTTGTTTGTTATTAGAAACTCAAGACATCAGGTATGTCCACACTACATAGAGAAAGGCAGTGTTGTACTGGAAGATATTCTCCTATATAAATGTAGCTTCACCTGAGCAGTATTGCATCATCTGAAGAATGAATGCTGTCTATATTTACTGCTATGTCTGCAATCTAGAGAGTACATGATACTGCAATAGAATGAGAAATAGTCTATAGTAATTTCAGTGTTGTGGAATACATTTGAAAATATGAATTTGCACAATATGTCTGGACAGATAATGGTGCTTATAGAAAATGCTTATTTGCATGATCCTATATTTGATATGCGGTTTTTCTACATTCTGTTCAGACTATTTTCAGAAGTAAGTACTTATAGACACACCTTATTCTTCAAATAGGGCTAGCACTTTGTATTAGACTATACAGGGGTACTGCACAAATATGGAGACCAAATTCTCAATTTTGTAGGATCTGTGTATTGTTTCACTGATGGTACAGGGAGATGAAAGGCACGGGCTGCCTAGAGACTGTATCTGGTTTGTTGTTGCATGATGGAGTCATGACAAGAGAAGTACCACAGAAGTATTGTGTAATAATCTTTTTGTATTGTTGTTTTGATACTAGTCATTTTGTTTTGATTCATATGCTTTTTTATAATGCTTTGTGCAATGTGTCATTCTCTGTCTGTAAAATAATAAAGATGGATGGTCAATACATGTTATATGTGTGTGTGTGTGTGTGTGTGTGAGAGAAAAGCCCTTGACGTTTCTTACCAGATAGGACTATGCCTTTCTGTAGCCTACTAGCACACAATTTGTAATCAGTAAATTAATAGTTTATAAATAGGTGTAGTTCTAAAACGTTTTTTCTTAAGTACACTTCATACTGTATATTTGTATTCAGGTCCTTGTTGAGCCGTTCTGAGGGCCCTTACATTCGGTACCTCTGTGGTCAATGTAAATGCCATATTTGACTAACAGGTGACATCTTGTGGATGGATGAAGGTCTGAAAAACGCTTTGTTGTGGTTTTTATTATTGAGCAGAGCACGTCACGCCAGCCATAGTATGCCTTTGCACTGGAGATATGACTTAGTTAATTTCATACAAATTAACACAACAATTTGACCCTGTTGTGTATTGATATTCTAGTTTTGTCCCTTTAGGGCACCTGTAATCCACCTTGCTTACCTACGTTGAAATGCTTGGAATGGTCTTCCTGTGAAACGCATTAAACAATGCCCACGTAAATGTCTACTCCCGTCCTTATATTAGTTGTATAAGTAATACAGTGTGCTATACAACAAAACTGGCGACGAGGAAGAAATGTTCTCACGTTTGTGCTCATCATCTTTGGCAGAAAGTCTGAGTTAAAGTCGTTTTTTTTTTTTCGCCGTAGAAAGACGCAAACAAAACGTGGAGCTAGCCAGTCGAGTGATGCTAGCTAGCTTTTGATGTCACGGCAACGAGAGCCTAGAGGGATAGGAAGAGTTTCGCTGCGGGAGAAAGTGAAGTCAGCGTGAGTTAAAAGAAAGAAAGAAAAGGGTCTGGGAGTAAGGGACCGTCTGAAAAGTGTGAGAAAGAAAAATAAACCGAAAATGTCTGCATTGATGTAAGATACTGGAAATATAGGAACATTTGATGAATCTGTGGAACAATGGAGTTCTTACACAGAACGTTTTGAGTACTTTGTGTTGGCAAATGGAATTAAAGCAGAAGTCGTTGTGCCAACATTTTTGACTGTTATGGGGGGGAAAAAATACAATCTACTGCGCAGCCTAGTAACGCCTGAAAAACCAGGTGATAAATCATATGATGAAATTGTGGCTACCTTAAAAGGACATTATTCTCCCAAACCACTGATAATCGCAGAGAGATTCCGGTTTCATAAGAGAAATCAAGATGAGGGGGAATCAATCTCACAGTTTGTGGCTGTATTGAAACAGTTATCTGAACACTGAATTTGGGAGATCAATGAGTGACACTATACGTGATAGGTTAGTGTGTGGCATGCGCAGCGAGGCAATTCAGAAATGCCTTTTGACTGAGAGTAACTTAACATTGCAGAGAGCAATAGAAGTGAGTACGTCAATGGAAATGGCAAATAAAGACGCACAACAGCTAAGTGCATCGACCAAAGTGCATAAGGTGTCTACGTGGTTAAAAAACAAGGCAGGAGGTGGCAAGCCATGCTATCGCTGTGGGAAACCAGGTCACCAAGCCATGCTATCGCTGTGGGAAACCAGGTCACCAAGCAGAGGAGTGTTGGTGCAAAGACTTAGACTGCAGAAGTTGTGGAAAAAAGGGTCACATCGAACGTGCATGTAAAAACAAAAAGACACAATCAAACAAACAATACAACTGAACAAAGGAAAAGCGACTTCAGGAAGTACAAAAAGAAAGTGCATAAAATGGAGCACACAGAGGATGAACAAAGTGATACCCTGTCTGAAGGGGAGGAATCTTTGCATATTATGTCCATTTCAGACAATGGATACGGCTACTGGGTGACACCGCTACTGGATGGAAATGCAGTACGGATGCAAGTGGACACTGGAGCAGCCATATCTCTGCTGTCTGAGGCTGTATACAAGGAGAAACTACATCACCTCACACTACAGCCCACAAAGATGACGCTGAAAACGTACACCGGTGAGTTTGTTACAGTGTGAGGAAGTGTGATTGATACGGTGGAGCTCAACAAACAGAAGGTAAAGCTACCACTACATTGTGAAAGGCAACCATCCAGCATTGCTAGGACGCACATGGCTGGAAAAGATCAAACTAAACTGGCAGGAAATTCACATGGTTGCAAAAGAGGACACAAACCTACAAGGGATGTTGAGGAAACACGCGGATGTGTTCAAAGGAGAACTTGGCAGTATGAAGGACATAACAGTTAAACTGACCGTGAAACCAGACAGCAAGCCAAAATGCTTCAAAGCTAGACCTGTTCCATACGCCATAAAACCAAAAGTTGAAATTGAGTTAAACAGACTAGTCGAGAGTGGAGTATTGGATCCAGTGAATGTTAGTGAATGGGCTACACCCATTGTTCCAGTCATAAAAAAAGATGGATCACTCAGACTCTGTGGTGATTTCAAAGTCACCATTAACCCAGTCTTGACTGCTGAAAAATATCCACTACCCCTCATTGACGACCTCTTTTCTGGTTTAGCTGGAGGACAAAAATTCAGTAAGATAGACTTATGTCATGCCTATCTACAGATGCATGTGGACCAAGAGTCACAAGAACTGTTGACCATAGTGACTCACAAAGGACTGTACAGGTACCGGAGGCTTCCTTTTGGAATCACCTCAGCTCCGGCCTTGTTTCAGAGAGCTATGGACCAGATACTGAGCGGGGTCACTGGGGTCCAATGTTACCTCGATGATCTACTCATCACCGGCAAAGACGAGCAGGACCACCTGAGAAACCTGAACGCTGCACTACAGAGATTGGATGAGTATGGTCTGAGGGTCCGGAAGGACAAATGCAAGTTTTTCCGGCCCTCTGTTGAGTACCTGGGCCACGTCATCGACAGTTCGGGGCTCCACAATCCACCATCGAAGGTGAAGGCCGTTGCGGAAGCTCCATCCCCACAGAATGTGAGTCAGCTGAGATCATTCTTAGGACTACTGACATACTACGCAAAGTTTGTGCCAAACATAGCTAACATGTTAAAGCCACTGCATGAACTTTTGAACAAAACCAAACAGTGGAAGTGGACAGACAGATGTGAGGAGGCCTTCAAGAAAGTGAAAACAGCCTTAGCTCAGTCAGAGGCCCTAACCCACTTCAACCCCAACTTGCCATTACAGTTAGCATGTGATGCATCGCCTTATGGCGTTGGTGCAGTTGTCTCACACATCATGCCATCAGGTGAAGAAAGGCCAATTGCTTTCGCATCACGGACCTTAAGTAAAGCCGAGAGCAATTATGCACAGATAGAGCGTGAAGCACTCGCCATTGTGTTTGGAGTTAAGACATTTCATCAGTTTCTGTTTGGCCGACGATTCACACTGCTGACGGACCATAGACCCCTCACCCCCATCTTTGGTCCCCACACCGGCATTCCGTCGCTTGCAGCCAGCAGCGATGGGCTTCATTGTTATCTGCTCACCAGTACTATATCAAGTACAGAAGGTCTGAGCAGCACTGCAATGCAGACGGCCTCTCAAGGCTTCCCTTACCTGTCGCACACACTGAGCACTCCCAGGCTGAAATCTTCTACTTCAAGGAAGTGACGGATGCCCCAGTTACATCTGTCCAAGTGAAAAAGTTCACCCACACTGATCCAGTGATGTCTGAGGTCGTGGACATTGTCACTCGTGGAAAAGAAGTAGAGATGTCGGACAGCCTACAACCTTACCTAGTGAGGAGAAACGAGCTCACAGTTCAGTCTGGATGCTTGCTATGGGGTTTTTGAGTCATCATACCGCCGCCACTGAGAAGGCAGGTGCTTGAAGAACTCCATTCAGGGCACTGTGGCATGTCGCGAATCACGGAGATTGCACGCAGCTACTTTTGGTGGCCAGGTCTGGACGCAGCTATCGAAGACAAGGTCAAGTCATGTTCTGCATGTCAAAAGATGAGGAACATGCCTCAGCTAGCGCCACTACACCCATGGAGCTTCCCAGAGGAGCCTTGGCAGCGAGTCCACATAGACTATGCAGGCCCACTAGAGGATTGTATGTTCTTAGTCGTAGTTGACGGACACAGTAAATGGCCTGAGGTCACAGTGATGAAGAGCACCTCAGCGGAGAGAACCATCGAAGAGCTTCGGTCAATCTTCAGTCGCTTCGGCTTGCCAACGCAACTCGTTAGTGATAATGGCCCCCAACTGGTGTCTGAAGAGTTCCAGTCATTCATGGAAGCAAATGGAATTCAACACATCAAGTCAGCGCCGTATCACCCTGCAACGAACGGCCTCGCTGAAAGGTTTGTCCAAACGATGAAGCAAGCTTTAAAATCATCACAAGGGAACGGCTCCCTCAATAGGCGTCTAAACACCTTCCTGTTAACCTACAGAAACACTCCCCACGCTACAACCAAAGTGGCACCGGCGTCAGCCATGATGAAAAGACAGCTACGCACGCGACTCGACCTCCAAAGACGAAACAGGTTGTACAGACACAACAGCGAGCACAGGTGGAGAGACGGAGAAAAGCAAAATACAGAAGCTTCATAGCTGGAGAGAGAGTTCTTGCTCGGAACTACTGCAAAGGTCCAAAGTGGATTCCAGCCACAGTGGTTGTACAAACAGGGCCTGTGTCCTACACAGTTCACACACCGGAAAACATCATCTGGAGGAGACACGTGGATCAACTGTTGCCAGGAACCAACCTCAGAGATGACTCATGTCAAGTGACAAACCAAGATCAGCTACTGGAGACCTACCATGACTACGAGCCATCACCTGAACATCCACTGCAGCAACCTACAAATGTGGAAAGTGCTCCAGACTCACCTGAACCAGCCAGAGTGCCTACGCAGGGTACTGTTGCACCCCAGTCTGGGCATACACCATCACCACTCAGACTCAGAGATAATGTGACTGTAGACTCACCTGTACGTCGTCATTACCCTGCAAGAGAAAGACGACCCCCTGACAGGTTGACTATTTAGTTCAGACTAACCTCCGACATTGGGGCAGAATACACCCCAGGGTTAAGTCTGGGAACTGAGGCAGTCTACCCTTTTTCCCTTATTTAGAAAAGGTTATTCTGAAAAGTTAATTTATTTACATTAAGAGAACTTATGTTAAAAAGAAAACAGTGAATATTTACTTTTTCCTTATGAGTCATCAAAGGTAAAGGGGGAGGAATATGTTGTGTATTGATATTCTAGTTTTGTCCCTTTAGGGCACCTGTAAACCCCCCTAACCCCCCCCCCCCCCCCCTTGCTTACCTACGTTGAAATGCTTGGAATGTTCTTCCTGTGAAACGCATTAAACAATGCCCACGTTAATTTCTACTCCCGTCTCATGTCCTGTCCTTATATTAGTTGTATAAGTAATACAGTGTGCTATACAACAGACCCCAATTGCTAAGCTGTGAAAAGAAACCTCAATAACTTATTTTTCTTCTATGGGTATTTCTGTGTTTTCTTTTCTTTAGGCCCTATATCTAGTCTTCTTACTTCCGGCGCCGAAAAGAGATGGCCGCCTCGCTTCGCGTTCCTTGGAAAATATGCAGTTTTTTGTTTTTTTATGTGTTATTTCTTACATCGGTACCCCAGGTAATCTTAGGTTTCATTACATACAGTCGGGAGGAACTACTGAATATACGATTAACGTCAACTCATCATCGTTCCTACCAGGAATATGACTTTCCCGAAACGGATCCAGTGTTTTGCCTTTCACCCAATACAATGGATCTGATCCCAGCCGGCGACCCTGTGCGACGCCGAAAAAGGGGCAAACGAGGCGGTCTCGTGGTCAGGCTTCGGAGACGGGCACATCGCGCTCCACTCCCTAGCATACTACTCGCCAATGTCCAGTCTCTTGACAATAAGGTTGATGAAATCCGAGCACGGGTAGCATTCCAGAGAGACATCAGGGATTGCAACGTGCTCTGCTTCACGGAAACATGGCTAACTCAAGGGACGCTAACGGAGTCGGTGCAGCCAGCTGGTTTCTTCATGCATCGCGCCGACAGAAACAAACATCTTTCCGGTAAGAAGAGGGGCGGGGGGGTATGCCTTATGATTAACGAGAAGTGGTGTGATCATCATAACAACACACAGGAACTCAAGTCATTCTGTTCACCTGATCTAGAACTCCTCACAATCAAATGTCGACCGCATTATCTACCAAGGGAATTCTCTTCAATAATAATCACAGCCGTATATATTCCCCCCCAAGCAGACACATCGATGGCCCTGAACGAACTTTATCTGACTCTTTGTAAACTGGAAACCACACACCCTGAGGCTGCATTCATCGTAGCTGGGGATTTTAACAAGGCTAATCTAAAAACAAAACTCCCTAAATTCTATCAGCATATCGATTGTGCTACCAGGGCTGGAAAAACCCTAGATCATTGTTATACTAATTTCCGCGACGCATATAAGGCCCTCCCCCGCCCCCCTTTCGGAAAAGCTGACCACGACTCCATTTTGTTGATTCCAGCCTACAAACAGAAACTCAAACAACAAGCTCCCGCGCTCAGGTCTGTTCAACGCTGGTCCGACCAATCTGAATCCACGCTTCAAGACTGCTTCGATCACGCGGATTGGAATATGTTCCGCATCGCGTCCAACAACAATATTGACGAATATGCTGATTCGGTGAGCGAGTTCATTAGGAAGTGCATTGACGATGTCGTACCCACAGCAACGATAAAAACATTCCCAAACCAGAAACCGTGGATTGACGGCAGCATTCGCGTGAAACTGAAAGCGCGAACCACTGCTTTTAACCAGGGCAAGGTGACCGGAAGCATGACCGAATACAAACAGTGTAGCTATTCTCTCCGCAAGGCAATCAAACAGGCTAAGTCCCAGTACAGAGACAAAATCGAGTCGCAATTCAACAGCTCAGACACAAGAGGTATGTGGCAGGGTCTACAGTCAATCACGGATTACAAAAAGAAAACCAGCCCCGTCGCGGACCAGGATGTCTTGCTCCCAGACAGGCTAAACAACTTTTTTGCCCGCTTTGAGGACAATACAGTGCCACTGACACGGCCCCCTACCAAAACCTGCGGGCTCTCCTTCACTGCAGCCGAGGTGAGTAAAACATTTAAACGTGTTAACCCTCGCAAGGCTGCAGGCCCAGACGGCATTCCCAGCCGCGTCCTCAGAGCATGCGCAGACCAGCTGGCTGGTGTGTTTACGGACATATTCAATCAATCCTTATCCCAGTCTGCTGTTCCCACATGCTTCAAGAGGGCCACCATTGTTCCTGTTCCCAAGAAAGCTAAGGTAACTGAGCTAAACGACTACCGCCCCGTAGCACTCACTTCCGTCATCATGAAGTGCTTTGAGAGACTAGTCAAGGACCATATCACCTCCACCCTACCGGACACCCTAGACCCACTCCAATTTGCTTACCGACCCAATAGGTCCACAGACGACGCAATCGCAACCACACTGCACACTGCCCTAACCCATCTGGACAAGAGGAATACCCATGTGAGAATGCTGTTCATCGATTACAGCTCAGCATTTAACACCATAGTACCCTCCAAACTCGTCATCAAGCTCGAGACCCTGGGTCTCGACCCCGCCCTGTGCAACTGGGTCCTGGACTTCCTGACGGGCCGCCCCCAGGTGGTGAGGGTAGGTAACAACATCTCCACCCCGCTGATCCTCAACACTGGGGCCCCACAAGGGTGCGTTCTGAGCCCTCTCCTGTACTCCCTGTTCACCCACGACTGCGTGGCCATGCACGCCTCCAACTCAATCATCAAGTTTGCGGATGACACTACAGTAGTAGGCTTGATTACCAACAACGACGAGACGGCCTACAGGGAGGAGGTGAGGGCCCTCGGAGTGTGGTGTCAGGAAAATAACCTCACACTCAATGTCAACAAAACAAAGGAGATGATTGTGGACTTCAGGAAACAGCAGAGGGAGCACCCCCCTATCCACATCGACGGGTCAGTAGTGGAGAAGGTGGAAAGTTTTAAGTTCCTCGGTGTACACATCACGGACAAACTGAATTGGTCCACCCACACAGACAGCGTTGTGAAGAAGGCGCAGCAGCGCCTCTTCAACCTCAGGAGGCTGAAGAAATTCGGCTTGTCACCAAAAGCACTCACAAACTTCTACAGATGCACAATCGAGAGCATCCTGTCGGGCTGTATCACCGCCTGGTACGGCAACTGCTCCGCCCACAACCGTAAGGCTCTCCAGAGGGTAGTGAGGTCTGCAGAACGCATCACCAGGGGCAAACTACCTGCCCTCCAGGACACCTACACCACCCGATGTCACAGGAAGGCCATAAAGATCATCAAGGACAACAACCACCCAAGCCACTGCCTGTTCACCCCGCTATCATCCAGAAGGCGAGGTCAGTACAGGTGCATCAAAGCAGGGACCGAGAGACTGAAAAACAGCTTCTATCTCAAGGCCATCAGACTGTTAAACAGCCACCACTAACATTTAGCGGCCGCTGCCAACATACTGACTCAACTCCAGCCACTTTAAAAATGGGAATTGATGGAAATTATGTAAAAATGTACCACTAGCCACTTTAAACAATGCCACTTAATATAATGTTTACATACCCTACATTACCCATCTCATATGTATATACTGTACTCTATATCATCTACTGCATCTTGCCATCTTTATGTAATACATGTACCACTAGCCACTTTAAACTATGCCACTTTTAGGCCTCCCGGGTGGCGCAGTGGTCTAGAGCACTGCATCGCAGTGCTATGCTGCGCCACCAGAGTCTGGGTTCGCGCCCAGGCTCTGTCGCTGCCGGCCGCGACCGGGAGGTCCGTGGGGCGACGCACAATTGACTTAGCGTCGTCCGGGCTAGGGAGGGTTTGGCCGGTAGGGATATCCTTGTCTCATCGCGCTCCAGCGACTCCTGTGGCGGGCCGGGCGCAGTGCGCGCTAACCGAGGGGGCGGGTGCACGGTGTTTCCTCCGACACATTGGTGCGGCTGGCTTCCGGGTTGGAGGCGCGCTGTGTTAAGAAGCAGTGCGGCTTGGTTGGGTTGTGCTTCGGAGGACGCATGACTTTCGACCTTCGTCTCTCCCGAGCCCGTACGGGAGTTGTAGCGATGAGACAAGATAGTAATTACTAGCGATTGGATACCACGAAAATTGGGGAGAAAAGGGGAGAAAATTAAAAAAAAAAAAAAAACTATGCCACTTTATGTTTACATACCCTACAGTACTCATCTCATATGTATATACCGTACTCTATACCATCTACTGCATCTGCCATGCCGTTCTGTACCACCACTCATTCATATATCTTTATGTACATATTCTTTATCCCTTTACACTTGTGTGTGTGTGTAAGGTAGTAGTTGTGGAATTGTTAGGTTAGATTACTTGTTGGTTATTACTGCATTGTCGGAACTAGAAGCACAAGCATTTCGCTACACTCGCATTAACATCTGCTAACCATGTGTATGTGACTAATAAAATTTGATTTGATTTGATTTGAATGCCACCCTAAAGTACATTAACCAATCTTGTAAAGTTGCTTCAGAATTATACATTTTGTAATTCAACATGAATATTTGACTTATTCACACCATTTATTTCAGCCAATCAATTTCAATGTAAGGGGCTTTATTGGCATGGTGTGCAAATAGTTAAAGTACAAAAGGGAAAATAAATAAACATAAATATAGGTTGTATTTAAAATGATGTTTGTTCTTCACTGGTTGCCCTTGTGGCAACAGGTCACAAATCTTGCTGCTGTGATGGCACACTGTGGTATTTCACCCAATAGATATAGGAGTTTATCAAAATTGGATTTGTTTTCGAATTCTTTGTGTGTCAGTGAAATCTGAGGGAAATATGTGTCTCTAATATGGTCATACATTTGGCAGGAGGTTAGGAAGTGCAGCTCAGTTTCCACCTAATTTTGTGTGCACATAGCCTGTCTTCTCTTGAGAGGCCTTTCTCAATAGCAATGCTATGCTCAGTGTGTGTAACCGATGTGAAATGGCTAGCTAGTTAGCGATGGTGCGCGCTAATAGCGTTTCAATCGGTGACGTCACTCGCTCTGAGACCTGAAGTAGTTGTGGGTGACTGCTGTTAAAGTGTGCAGAGGGTCTTTGGTTCGATCCCGGGTAGGGGCGAGGGTACGGACGAAAGTTGAACTGTTACATCTGTGCAGTCAAAGATTTCTTTAATTTTAGGTAATTCAAAGTGGTCAGGTATTCTGCCACGGTGTACTCTGTTTAGGGTTAAATAGCATTCTAGTTTGCGCTGTTATTTTGTAAATTCTTTCCAATTCTTTCCACTTATATATTTGGTTTCACCCCACCACTGCTCACTAGGCAAAATGTTACAATCCCACGTAAACCCAGTGCAGTAGGTGGGGCCTAAAAGTAATCGGAGGCAGAGTGCCAGATCACTCTCGTCCTCGCTCTACGGTTGTTGTGAACGATGTTATCGCAGCATTCGAAGAGCGAACAGAATTCGCAAGATTCGAATCGAGGAAGTGGGGTGATTGCAGAACTACTGTGCAATTCTAAAGCTTCTTGACGCCATACCGCGACCCGAGCGAGAAGAATGACTCCCCGGAGAGTGTTCGCGCTACCCAGGCAGCAATCCCTGTTTCTACCCGCCGTCCTTAATCCTTTTGTGCAGGAGGTGAAATTGGCCAAGGCTGACATTATCAAAGTGAGTATAACATGTAAAATAAATCGATGAACTCATTAATTTATCGGTCACGGAACTGGGGTTGGTATTCAAACGTAAACAGTTCTACTCAGTTCTACAGTTCTACGTAAACAGTTCCACTGCTGAGCGCAGCCGGGCGGTTGTCCTCTAGCTCCTCCGCTGTGTGTGTGTCTGGTGGTGCGTGACTATAGCATACAGTACAGGTACATAGCTAATCTAAGCCGATGAAACCCTGGCAATCCTTTTGTAATGCCTTGTTATTGTGTAACACAAACAATGGAGGCATTTGTGTACCCTTCTAGAAATTCCTCCAACCATGTGAATTTCTAGAATGAAAAGTCTAACGTGCGTATTCCTTACATGGTTGCATCGTTGCGCATTATATATGTTGGTTAGGAAATGTGTGTTTTAAAATGACTCTTTAAAGTATTTCTTTCAGTGGCATGAAGTCGTTAACCTAAACACGTTGTAGATCTCTAATAAACCTGGTGTGTGTGTGATGTGTTTTTTCCCCTCTCTTTGCAGTGTGTATTCCGGGGAATCTTCCTGGTGCCTATCCGTGCCATCTTCCTGACTCTGGTTCTCGTGGTAACATGGCCTGTTGCTGTCATAATAACATTCTTGCACCCTCTTAAAGGAGCAGTGGCGCCCATGACCGGATGGAGACGGTAAATATACTGAAAAACACCATCCTGTGCCACTACTGACATACTGCCATTGGTCTGTATGTATAACTATATTTCAACATTGCATCCACTATGAGTACTTTAGTCATTAGTTCCAGAGGATGTACAGAGCATTTGTAACAGTATAACTTTAAACCGTCCCCTCGCCCCGACACGGGCGCGCACCAGGGACCCTCTGCACACATCAACAACGGTCACCCACGAAGCGTCGTTACCCATCGCTCCACAAAAGCCACGGCCCTTGCAGAGCAAGGGGCAACACTACTTCTAGGTTTCAGAGCAAGTGACGTAACTGATTGAAACGCTATTAGCGCGTACCCGCTAACTAGCTAGCCATTTCACATCCGTTACACATTGTTGTTTATGACTTAAGTAGTTAGGCCTATTTGCACTTCCACGGTAACAGAGTTTTGAGAAAGGAAAGAAGATGAGCTAGCTGGTGTTTTGAACAATACAGACAATATCTAATGAAGACAGCTTTGCTGATGTAGGCTACATTCCTTAACAGCTTGACAGTTCATTTTTTGTTGAAGGTGAACAAGAATTAAGCTAGTGTGAAATTGCGTAGTTGTTACTCCTCCCTCCTTCCTGCGTCTCCCTCCTTCCTGCGTTTCTCAATGTGTGAAAATCCCATAGCTCTTGATGCATAGGGGCAATTCCACATTAACAGAACTACACAAACAGCACAAACCATCATTCTTTTACCAAATGTTCCATGTGCACTGTGTGTTTTTGTAAAATTTTCTGCGGAAATTGTTCAAAGTAGTCATTGTGCATATAGTTGTGTGGTTTGTTTAACATGAAAATATGTACATTTTTGGGCAACGGACCAAATTCACACAGAAATATGAGTTATAGATCTATCATTCTACATGAAACCAAGTATAGGAATCGGTAAATCTGTTCTATGTGCACTATTTCTATGCTTCCCATTAAGTTTTGTTTTTGAGTCTTTTACTTTTGGTTTTGTACACCAGTTTCAAACAGCTGAAAAAACAATTATTTTGATTATGGAAACTACATTTCACAGAGGTTTCGATGGTAGAATGATTCTCTACAATATACTAGCTTATTTTGTCACATAAACTGAAATTAGGCTAACTATTAGTTTTAGCAACCAGGAAATGGCGTAGAGATTCCTGCATAGTGCAACTTTAACTTTGCAGTCATTGTTTTTGTTTGACCTAGATTTTAAAGTGAAAAATCTGTCTTAGCATCACTCTGTTACCATGGAATTGCCCCTATACATCAAGAGCTGTGGGATTTTCACACATTGAGAAATGAAGGAAGGACGAAGGAGTAACAACTACGCAATTTCACACTAATTCTTGTTCATCCTCAACTAAAAACTGTCAAGCTGTTAAAAGGAATGTAGCCTACATCAGCCCTTTCTGTGTTTTTATTTGTTTTTATTTAACCTTTATTTAACAAAACAAGTCAGCTAAGAGCAAATTCTTATTTAAAATGACGGCCTACCAAGAGGCAAAAGGCCTCCTGCAGGGACGGGGGGCTGGGATAAAAATAAAAGTAGGACAAAACACACATCACTAGAAGAGAGACAACACTAGTGTAACTAATGTGAAATGGCTAGCTAGGTAGTGGTGGTGCGCGCTAGCAGCCTTTCAGGGCCGCGGCCTTTGTGGAGCGATGGGTAACGATGCTTCGTGGGTGTCAGTTGTTGATGTGTGCAAAGGGTCCCTGGTTCGGGCGAGGGGACGGACGTAAAGTTAAACTGTTACATTGATGCTCTTGACCCGGATCACTGGTTACTGCGGAAAAGGAGGAGGTCGAAAGGGGGGTGAGTGTAATGGATGTGAAATGGCTAGCTAGGTAGCGGTGCTGCGCGCTAGCAGCCTTTCAGTCGGTGCCGTCACTTGCTCTGAAACCTTGAAGTAGTAGTTCCCCTTGCTCTGCAAGGGCAGCGGCTTTTGTGGAGCGATGGGTAACGATGCTTCGTGGGTGACTGTTGATGTGTGCAGAGGGTCCCTGGTTCGCGTCGGGGACGAGGGGACGGACTAAAGTTATACTGTTACACTAACATAAAGAGAGACCTAAGACAACAACGCAGCATGCTAGTAACACAACATGACAACAACACGATAGCGACACAACATGGTAGCAGCACAAACATGGTACACACATTATTAGGTGCATAAAACAGCACAAAGGGCAAGAAGGAGGAGACAACAATACATCACTCAAAGCAGCCACAAGTGTCAGTAAGTGTAAATGATTGAGTCTTTGAATGCAGAGATAGAGATAAAACTGTCCAGTTTGAGTGTAGCTGAAGCAGTCTTCATTAGATCTTGTCTGTATCGAACGAAACACTATCTACCTCTTCTTCATTATTTCCTCAGAATGGAGGGTGTCATAGAGATATCCTCTTCTTCTTTATTTCCTCAGAATGGAGGGTGTCATAGAGATATGTTACATGAGGCCTGATGCAACACATGATAAATAAACCAAATGTGTTCTTCTGTGACTCAAAAGCAGCCCACTTCCCTCTCTCTTTGATTGTATGTGTTGATATGACGTGACCACAGCTACATGCAGCTGCTGGTTGTTTATCGCTCGTGTTCAGGTCTGTTTTATTTGATAGTTGTTAACACTAACTAGCTGATGAACATGGAGCACCAACTTAGCTCATAACAACTTAGTACAGTACTACTGACCATCAAAAGGCTAAGTTGAGGTCCTGACAACACACAGATCTATGTTGACTTTAATATTGGTCCATTCAGATGTAGGCTATATGTATCCATGTTCAGTGTCTCTAGGTGAATATTCCTGACAGTATACAACTGTTAGTTTAATCTGTATAGTTTCATGCTACATGTCTGTTGATGTTTGACTCTCTGGTTCCCCAGGTTCATGTGTCGGCGTGTGATGGCGTTCCTGGGGAGGTCCTACTACTTCTTCATGGGCTTCAGGGTGGTGGTGAAGGGCCAGCAGGTGAGCAGTGCAGAGGCCCCCATTCTGGCTGTGGCCCCACACTCCACCTTCTTTGATGGCATTGTGTGCATCGTAGCAGGCCTGCCCTCCACTGTGTCCCGCACTGAGAACCTCGCCACTCCTATATTCGGCAGTGAGTGTTGTTTCTGTCCGGGTTTTTTTTAGTAGAGGGATTTTTTTTCTTTTTCGTGTGTGTTTGTGAGTCAACGATAAGTGTGTGTGGGTCTGTCAACGATAAGTGCTGATATATGCTGATTCTGTTTGCAGATTTAATATCCGTTAGTGTTTATCTGATGTGTGTGTTTCCTCTCTCCAGGGTTTGTGCGGTGCCTCTAGCCTGTAATGGTGTGTGTTAGTGCTGAGCGATTAACTGACATTTTTAAACAACTAATTGACCAACAGCGGTTCAATTATTTTATTTCCATTTTTTTATTTGTTTATTCTGTGAGCTCAATGCGTACATTGCATACATTCTCATACATTCTCTAGAGATAAATCAGATCCAGCCTGAACTGTGTGATGTTGTAGTTTCCAACAGGCCAATATTATACATAGTTTAGTGCATAAAACGTGGTAATTAACTACAATGACCATAATCTATTGCGCCTCTGCTTGTCCGGTCTATGTTTCTTTTACGCCTGCAACGGAAGACAGAAGAATGCGAGATCGTGAGGTGATATAGAGAGCAGATGTTGCTTCGTGAGACATCTCTAACTAAAAATAAATGATTTTAGTGATTGATAGTTGGTATTCAGCAGTCATAAAGTATGCCTTATTTACTTTGAAGAACTACAAAATAGTGATTTTGTCAGACAGCATAGGTAGCAACTCTATAGAGATGAGATGATGACTTGGAGTAAAATAATAAAGTCATCAAATGTAATATACACAATTTTATTAAAGTAAAGTAATGTGAATAAATGATGGTTAATAAGTGATAAGCAGTAATGTGCAGTCACTACCATCATGGGACTTTTATTAATTGTTTTATTCTGTGTAACAGCATTCAACCCACATAATGCATAGTGCATTTAATCTTTAAAAAAATAATCGTACTCGAAACAGTAAAAAACACTAATTGCTCAGCACTAGTGTGTGAGTTTCTGATGTGTGTTTCCTTTGTCCATCCAGGGTTTGTGCGGTGTCTCCAGCCGGTGCTGGTCTCCAGACAGGACCCAGACTCCCGTAGGAACACCATTATGGAGATAGACAGCAGAGCCAAGTCTGGAGGCCGCTGGCCACAGGTCTGTCGCATGCATATACACACACACAGTCTTGAATAACCTTGTGGGGACACACAATTCAGTCCCATTCAAAATCCTATTTTCCCTAACCCCTAACTCTAACCCTAGCTCCTAACCCTCAACCTAATTCTAACCCTCAACCTAATTCTAACACTAATTCTGACCTTAACCCTAAATCCCCCATAAATACCATTTGATCTTGTGGGGACTAACCAACTGGGGTCCATTTTTATTTCTTCATTTACTATTCATGTGGGGACTTCTGTTCCCCACAAGTATAGTTAAACACATACACACACACACATACACACAGCCATTTGAAATGTTTTATCATAATTTATCATGTCTTGTCTAGCTTGTAGTCTGACAAGGAGCTTGGGAATGAAACAGCATGCCTTTTCAAACCAAGAATTTGCCTTGTAAACTTCCTCTCACGTGACATATCCTTCAAACACAATTTCTGTTGCTTCTTCTTTGTGACAGAAAGTCTGCTTCATTCAGCATAGAATGAAACACTGGACTAGATCCATCCACATTGTCAGTTGTGGTAGCCTAGTGGTTAGAGCATTAGGCCAGTAACCGAAAGGTTGCTGGATCATATCCCCGAGCTGACAAGGTAAAAATATGTCGTTCTGCCACTGAGCAAGGCAGTAAACCCACTGTTCCCTGGGCACCAAAGATGTGGATTTAATTAAGGCAGCCCCCCACACCTCTCTGATTCAGAGGGATTGGGTTAAATGCAGAAGACACATTTCAGTTGTACAACTGACTAGGTATCTCTTTCCTAAAAGAAACATTTAGTTATTTATGTTCCAGATCCTGGTCTTCCCTGAGGGGACTTGTACAAATCGCTCATGTCTCATCACTTTCAAACAAGGTAGGTTGAACTTCACTACCATGTTTGTTTTTAAATAGGAGTAGAAACACCTTTGTGTGGATCCAAGGTATCAACTTATACCAAACAGTGTACTGTTGATAGGGTATGAACATCATGTGGGACCCTACAATGTCCATGTTGTATTACCACTTAACAGGCTGGTTGTCATTTGTTTATAGTGGAGACAGACAGCCTTCCAGACAGTCTGCTGGGAGAGACACACAGTACCATCCACACTAGTGGTGTCATTTACTTAATGCAAATTCACTTGTAAACAAATGGCAGAGATATGGCCATCATGCGGTTGCAGAATGGTGTTAATTTAGCTTCCTTCTGGGGTGCTTGTGTAACCGGTGTGAAATGATTAGCTAGTTAGCTGTGCACCCTAGTAGAGTTTCAATCAGTGACTTCACCCGCTCTGAGACCTTGAAGTAGTTGTTTCCTTTGCTCTCCAAGGGCTGTGGCTTTTGTGGAGCGATAGGTAATGATGCTTCGAGGGTGACTGTTGTTGATGTGTGCAGAGGGTTCCTGGTTCAAGCCCAGGTTGGGGGCGAGGAGCGGGACGGAAGTAATACTGTTACAATTTGTTTTGACACAACACCTCTTCATTTACTCCCAGTATGCTACATGCTATGTGCCTCATTGTGTGGTCAGTCACCTGATGCACACACAATGGGCTTCTCCAGAGTGAAGGGGCCTGAGTGTATCCATTACTTCCTGAAACAGAACAGTAGCCATAGTGTCATGGAATAGATTGCACGGTGTGATAATGAACTTCAGAAGGAAATGACTGACTGATTATCTTCACTCAATACCAAGAACTAGGCTATTAGGATCTGAGTGAATTGTACAGTAGCAATTGCTATGGTTCAACCCTAACGCTGTAAACCTGAGAATGCATCTAATAATCAATGCAAATAACAGCATACAAGACCATCAATTACACTCTATGGCATGTTACAGTTTTTGCATAGACATTTGCATCTAACCGAATTACTTTGTTATACTACAGTGCCAATAGCCAAACCCTCAGACCTAATACTAGTGGCTACCTTACAGTACTGATTGGTATATTGATCAGGGTTAGATGAATCCAGCTTCTGGTCTTGTTATTGGTTGGACGTGTACTGTGGGTAAATGAGTTGTCATCGGCTGCACTCTGTCCAATTAGTAGACTGTCTGTGCTCCTGTGTTTGCACATATAGGTCGTGTGTGTGTGTGTGCTCATTAAGTTAGAATAGTAGTCAGTGCTGGTGCTGGAGGTCAGTAGGGTCTCACTCTGTCCCTCTCTCCCCGTCAGGTGCCTTCGTCCCTGGGGTCCCGGTGCAGCCTGTGGTCATGAGATATCCCAACAGACTGGACACTGTGACTTGGACTTGGCAAGGCTTCAGCTCGTAAGTCTGCAGTGCACTCAGTGGATTACAATCATCAGTGTTGCCTCAACGCTTCGACGCTACATTTCCCCTGTTGTTTTCTGTACAGTCTCTCACATTGCAACTATGTTCCTGTAACTTCTCCTCATGGGCCATAGTTAGGCCTCAAACTCTGGGAATAGAGATTTTCACTGTTGAGCGATGAATTGTTTTTCAGTTTAGTGGGCTTACATTTCAATCTTGTTGTATGGGATTACCGTTATGCCCTTTGAATAGAGGTGATGATGATTTGTGGTGATGTTCTTTCAGGAAAACCCTGCTGCTTCTCACTCTGTCTCAGCTCTACACCAATGTAGAGATAGAGGTTAGTATTAACACACTACACAGGAATACTTACTTAGAAGGCCAAGAGATAATGACTTCATAACACATTCATTAGCAGTACCTATGTGTTATGTATGGTTTATAAAGGTGTTATGTATGGCTTATGAATGTATTATAAAGACCTTATCTTGGTCGCCCTCCAGTTAGCCTGTACTTCCTGATTAGTCCCTGTTTTGACCTTTGCCCTCTCCTCCAGTTTCTTCCTCCAGTTACCCCTACTGAGGAGGAAAAGAAAAGACCTGTGCTGTTCGCCAGGACAGTACGAAATGTTATGGCCCAGTAAGTGTGTGTGTGAATGGTATTACAGCATTTAATAATAGCTTCCTTATGTCTATTCTTACCCATCTCTTCAATGCTATCCCTATGTGTGTACAGGGCCCTGGGTGTGCCAGTGACGGACCACACATATGAGGACTGTAGACTGATGATCTCAGCTGGGGAGCTCACCCTGCCAATGGAGGCTGGTCTAGTGGAGTTCACTAAGATCAGCCAAAAACTTGAGTAAGACTGGCTCCTCTGCCGCTCTAATACTGTGCTATTGCCACTGTGGCAACACACTATGTCCTGTTATGTACTGTTGTGTCACCCACTGACAAACTCCACACTGAAGTAACACTGCCTTACACAATACTGCTTTATTTGTCCAACTGCTACATCGGCAATTGGTAATAGTTGGACACACACACAGACCTACACCCTCTTCCTCCCCTGAGTAAGTCCTTGTGTCCTGCCCTCCTCCTTTCCTCCCCGGTCCGCCTCAGCCTGAAGTGGGACAACGTGAAGAAGGAGCTGGAGGGCTTTGCAGCCGTGGCCTGCTCCTGTAAAGGAGGCCGCATCACCATCCAGGAGTTCGCCAGCTTCCTCAAGCTGCCCATCAGCCCCGCCCTGCAGGAGCTGTTTGCTCTCTTTGACAGGGTGAGAGCCAGTCACATCTAGTTCGGCTCAATCTCTCTTCCAGGCTTTCCTAGGTTGTGTTGGATTGGTGCAAGCTTGGCTGGAGGAAGTCTACACCATATTTCTTGCAACATTCCTTTGAAATCCACAAAGGGAAGTGTACGACTGCACTATTCTTTCGAAGCGTAGAGAATCAGACCACAGCCATTCTGTCTGTTCTCTCCAACCTGTGACTGGATGGGCTAACTAACCGAGGATTTAGTATGCTGTCCCCCACTGCTTTGTTCATAGAGAGGGTAAACAAACTGTCTGAAGAAATAAAGGAACCATTGTTCGTCTTGGAAAAACATAGTGTATTTGTAGAGTATTGTAGTCCACTGAATGCAATGTGTAGTCTGGCTTTGTTAACTGATACTTAGCTGTCACTCTGTCTCTCTAGGATGGAGATGGCACCATTGACTTCAGAGAGTATGTCATCGGTGTAACCATCTTATGTCGGCCAGCTAACACCGAAGAGGTCCTCCGCACAGCTTTCCAGGTTCGGCCAATAAAAACCCTGCTTGTTGCGAATGTTACTGTGTCACATTTAGCTGTCCAACACATGACATTGGGGCGTTGGAACATAGCTGACGCAGACTGTGTCTGTGAGGTCTACCCATGGTTTGGAAGCAATAGAGGAGCACTCAGTGGCTATGATGAAGTCAAATATGTGTGGGGGGGTTTTGTGTTTTGTAGTTGTGAGGGGAACATGAAGTAGGTTTGAAAGCCACACGGTCATAAGAGCAGAGTCTCGATTTCAATAAGCAAGCCAATGTGTTGTCATTACTTAACTAATGGTCTCCCTCCTCTCAGCTGTTTGACACTGACGAGGACCAAAGAATCACGCATGAAGAGTTCTCCTCCATGCTTCGCTCTGCTCTAGGCGTGTGTGACCTCAACGTCTCCAAACTCTTTAAGGAGATAGATACAGACAGCTCTGAATTCATCACTTTCTGTAAGTAGACCCTTGTGAAGGTCAAAGGTTATCTGAAGTGGAGGACTCCAGCATGAACTAAAGGCAGCTGACTGCTTGCCATGACACCATAGAAAAGGCCGGGTTGAGCCTTGGATCTCTCCATTCTAGAAATATAGAAAGATAAATAATATATGGATTTGAAAGTGGGATATTAATATTTGTATAGTTTTTTTTATCCTTCGATTTTAATTCCCATAGGAAATGAACATTACTTTCACCAAAAGTAGCCCATTTTAAACAACAACTTTGTGGAATTTTATTTGAATTTTTATGATGTAACAGAATTGCTTCTTTAGTCACTGACAATTTGAATATAGTTCTGATTTGATCCTCTCTGAAACTGAATTCCAGGTATTGTGAGCATTGATAATATACCAGATATACTACTGTAAGTTCTGATTTGATCCTCTGTCTCTCCATTTCCCTCTCCAGCCGAGTTCCAGGCGTTTGCCCTGAACCACCCAGAGTATGCCAAGCTGTTCACCACCTACCTGGAGCTCCAGCGGTACCAGGCCCTCCAGGGGGTGGAGTCAGAACTCTCCTCCACCAATCACGTCTCCTCTGAGGACAACCAGGAAGAGAGCATCTCTGACAAGAAGGACGACTAAGTCTGAGGCAGAGACTGTCGTTGTGTTCGAGAGCATTACCATACATTTTGCTCAGTAGCTGATCACTGGCTGATCTAGCTGCAAACTGACTGTGATCTACTGTTAATAATACAGTTATTTAAGATCCAAGGTGATTTGTTGATCAGTAAGTCTGCAGTTGCTGACTGCAATGTTGTCGATCTAGATCATGTACAGAGACGGAACTCTTTTTGAGCTCTCAGTTGAATACACAGACAGACAAACTACTGATGAACCACAACAGGGTCTTTTCTATTGCACTGATTTTAGAGAACTGGAACCTCGTTTTGACAGCATAGCAAAGTATTGTGTTGACCACATAGGAAATAGGATGATGTATGTTTAAATTAATGTTGCTTTTTTGCAAAAATAAATATATTTTTTGCTTAAATTCTTTCTATGATTTTTTTGTGCCTTAAAAAGATTTGTAAGTGAGGTTTGTAAGAGCTATTGTTTGTGTTTCTGTACAGATGGGGTGGAATCATAGACCTCCAAGTATATTTTTTCAGATCCTTGTTGATGGCAGTAATGTGGTCATAGGAAGGTTGAACAATATACGGATATCCACTTAATCCTAATGATTTTAGGAAGTTGCTCATAGCAATGTTGAACTTTTTGCCAATGTTTTTTGTAGATTCCCCTGCTGATTTTTATTTAAGGCATCCCATTGTTTTGTCATAGTTTTGCCTCTTCAGATGAAAACCCAACTACATAGTGCCAGCCCATAATGTATGTAAATGACCTGGATACCCTTCTGAGATGACTGTATCCTGTACTCTTTAATATGTCTACCTGTTCACCTCTGTTTTCTACAGAGTTTCCTTGAAGATAACTGGAAAGGCTGCCAAACGTTGCTTTTGTATGAGTTGAAAGTCTTTAATGTATGACTGGATTGCAGAAAACATCATTAATACCCGCTTTTTCTAATGATATCAACCCAATCTGGCAACCCAGCAAAGGAGCAATAATACAAGCTATAAGGATACATGCTGTGCTTGACAGTTTTTCCACTGCTCAGGGACACACTGTAAGTAGTGCTGCTGTATAATTAGCTAAGGCTTTTGCTTTGCATCTGTTTTCTATTTGCATTTCCATTGAAGAGTGATGTTGCTGAGGCAGCAGTGGAACCTTATGGCTTTAGCCAAACTAAAGCCCGAGCATCTACTGGAAAATAAGGCAATTTGTGAGCAAAAAGGCAAGTGTGCCTAGTAATACATACCCCCTGGAATACACTGTTGTATGGTTTCAAGTTAACTAGCGTGCATTGTTATTTATTTAGCAGAGCGCGTTGTTGCAATTATGTTAATTTTTGTGAACACAGCAAACTTTCTTTTTTTGCAATAAAATCCAATAAAAACTCTTCGATGACTTGTATTTTATAGCTTTTAAACTTCTGTAATTAGTCTTTTTGCTTTCAACTTTCTTGTTCTAATTATGTATATTCTCCCTGTTAGTGTACTGACTTGTGTGTATGTAAATGTATGGTTGTTTGACTCAGTTGATTAGAGCTTGGCATGAGAAACTCCAAGGTTGGGGGTTCAATTCCTGTAGGGATCACATACACATACTATACATGTGTGCACTCACTTTACTGTAAATCCCGTTGTATAAAAAGTGTCTGCTGGATGGCATATATACTAAACAAAAACAAAAATATAAACACAACATGCAACCATTTTAAAGATTTTACTGAGTTACAGTTCATATAAGGAAATCAGTCAATTGAAATAAATTCATTAGGCCCTAATCTGTGGATTTCACATGACTGAGCAGGGGTGCAGCCATGGGTGGGCCTGTGAGGGCATAGGCCCACCGACTGGGGAGCCAGTGTTTTTTCCCACAAAAGGGCTCTATTACAAACAGAAATACTCCAAAGCATCCCCTGTCCCCCTCAGACGTTCCCACAGGTGAAGAAGCCAGAATTGGAGGTAAATTATCTAAAACGACATTGGAGGCAGCCTTTGGTAGAGAAATTAACATTCAATTATCTGACAATAGCCCTGATGGACATTTCTGCAGTCAGCATGCCAAATGAACTCTCCCTCAAAACTTGAGACATCTGTGGCATTGTGTTTTGTGACAAAACTACACATTTTAAAGTGGCCTTTTATTGTCCCCAGCACAAGGTGCACCTGTGTAATGATCATACTCTTTAATCAGTTTATTGATATGCCACATCTGTCAGGTGGATGGATTATCTTTGTAATGGACAAAATGCTCAATAACAGGGATGTAAACAAATTTGTTCACAACATTTTTGAAAAATACGCTATTTGTGCATATGGAACATTTCTGGGATTTTTTATGTCAGCTCATTAAACATGGGACCAACACTTTACATGTTGCATTTATATTTTTGTTCAGTGGTTTATCTGCATGTTCTGTTCTGTAACCCACCACCAGGTGACAGCAGTCATCCACTTGACCGGCATCATCCCTCTCTCCAAGGGAAGAGGATAGGAGTTGAACAAGCCAATTGGAAGCTGGGAAAGATTACATTTCTTATTGTATGATGGCCACGGAATGATTGTGGCTATAATTTAGATTAATGTCAGCAGAGGTGGTGCAGTGCACATCTACAAAATGCTTTCTTTTAGCACATGATTCTTCCTTACTAGATTCATTGTAAACTGGGAGACAAATACAACCTTTTACCTCATGGTGGAGATAGTGATGTATGTATCACACGATGGCTGCGTTTACACAGGCAGCCCAGCTAATATTTTTTCACTAATTGTTATTTTGAGCAATCAGATCAGCTCTGTACATGTATTTATTTATTTATCTAACCTTTATTTAACTAGGCAAGTCAGTTAAGAACAAATTATTATTTTACAATGACGGCCTAACCTGGCCAAACCCTCCCCTAAACCGGACGACGCCGGCCAATTGTGCGCCCGCCTATGGGACTCCCGATAACGGCCGGTTGTGATACAGCCCAGGATAGAACCAGAGTCTGAATTGGGCTGGCTGTGTAGACGCAGCCAAACTGGCCCAACATCTTTTCACTGGCATCTATTTACCAACATGCGTTTTAGTTAACTATTTAAATGTCATTTTTACTAGTGTCCAGATTACCACAATATACGTATACATAATAGAGAGTTTTCTTTTAATTGTAAATTAATGTTTTGGCCTATTGGAAAGCTATGATGTTGATACCGTTGATACCTTATGAATTGCTCTTCTTTCCCACGGTCAGGGGCATTAGTTAGCTCTGTGTAGTTTGTTTTTTACTCTCTTCTTTCTGTGTAAATCTCTCAGTTGACTATGGACCAAAAAAAAAATTCTGAAGAATTGTCCCCCAGAAAAGAAGGGGATTTAAATGAATGGGATTTAAACCTAACCACAGCAGAAAATCTAATTGTTTGTGAAAGAAAAGTATAGCATTGATTACCATTCTCTAATATCTGGCCTAAGGAGGCTAAAGTCTATCCAATTACCATTGGCTGCCACCATCGTTAGCTTGACGGGCCCTCCAGCCAGTCGGTCCCTATTGTCTGTCTACTGAGATGCCAAACATAGGGACAATGGCTGCCATGCAGTGAGATGGTCCTAATTAGAGGCTGCTGGCTGGGTATGGTAATACCTCCAATGTAAAACCTCTACTAGGGTAATACCACTCCTCTCAACTAAAGCTGTTTTACCAATCTCTCCTGTGGGCTGTGGGATTTTTACCTTTATTTATTTATTTATTTATTTAACCTTTATTTAACCAGGTAGGCCAGTTGAGAACAAGTTCTCATTTACAACTGCAACCTGGCCAAGATAAAGCAAAGCAGTGCGACAAAAACAACAACATAGAGTTACACATAAACAAATGTACAGTCAATAACACAATAGAAAAATCAATGTACAGTGTGTGCAAATGTGGAAGAGTAGGGAGGTAAGGCAATAAATAGGCCATAGATGTCACGCCCTGGCCTTAGTATTCTTTGTTTTCTTTATTATTTTAGTTAGGTCAGGGTGTGACATGGGATTAGGTTTGTGTTTTTGTATTGTCTTGGGTGGTTTGGAGTGTCTAGGGGAATTTGTTAGAGTGTATGGGTTTGTGTTGAGTGGATGTGTCTAGAATAGTCTATGGTTTAGTGTATGTGTCTAGTATAGTCTATGGTTGAGTGTAGGTGTTTAGAAAAGTCTATGGCTGCCTGATTTGGTTCTCAATCAGAGACAGCTGGTCATAGTTGTCTCTGATTGGGAGCCATATTTAAGGGAGCCATAGGCTTTAGGTATTGGTGGGAAATTGTCTATGTCTGAACGTTTGTAGCCTGTATGTGCACTACGTTTATTAGCTTCACGGTCGGTCGTTTGTTTGTTTTGTTAGTTTTGTAAGAGTGTTTTGTTTTCGGTTCTCCTTCTTCTTAATAAAAAAAGAAGATGGCTTATTTTCCTACTGCTGCGTTTTGGTCCGTCAATCCTCCACACGATCGTGACAGAATTTCCCACCAAAGGACCAAGCAGCGTGTGAAACGGCAACAGGACCCACCTACACAGGATTTCTGGAGATGGGAGGACGAATTGGATGGAAAGGGACCTTGGGCTCAACCTGGAGAATATCGCCGTCCCAAAGCTGAGCTGGAGGCAGCGAAAGCAGAGAGGCGGCGATATGAGGAGGCAGCACGGAGGCAAGGCTGGAAGCCCGTGAGTACTACCCCAAAATTTCTTGGGGGGGGCTAGGAGGTAGTGGGCCGAGGGCAGGTAGGAGACCTGCGCCCACTTCCCAGGCTAACCGTGGAGAGCGGGAGTACGGGCAGACACCGTGTTACGCAGTAGAGCGCACGGTGTCTCCTGTACGTGTGCATAGCCCAGTGCGGGTTATTCCACCTCCCCGCACTGGTAGGGCTAGATTGAGCATTGAGCCAAGTGCCATGAAGCCGGCTCTACCTATCTGGCCACCAGTACATCTCCTCGGGCCGGCTTACATGGCACCAGCCTTACGCATGGTGTCCCCGGTTCGCCTACATAGCCCGGTGCGGGTTATTCCACCTCCCCGCACTGGTCGGGCGACGGGGAGCATTCAACCAGGTAAGGTTGGGCAGGCTCAATGCTCAAGGGAGCCAGTACGCCTGCACGGTCCGGTATTTCCGGCGCCACCTCCCCGCCACAGTCCTGTTCCACCAGTGCCTACACCACGCACCAGGCTTCCAGTGTGTCTCCAGAGCCCTGTTCCTCCTCCACGCACTCGTCCAATGGTGCGTGTCTCCAGCCCATTACCACCAGTGCCTACACCACGCACCAAGCCTCCTGTGTGTTCCCAGAGTCCTGTGCGTCCTGTTGCTGCTCCCCGCACTAGCCCTGAGATGCGTGTCCCCAGCCCGGTACCACCAGTTCCAGCACCACGCACCAGGCCTACAGTGCGCCTCAGCCGGCCAGAGCCATCCGTCTCTCCAGCGCCATCTGAGCCATCCGTCTCCCCAGCGCCATCTGAGCCATCCGTCTCCCCAGCGCCATCTGAGCCATCCGTCTCCCCAGCGCCATCTGAGCCATCCGTCTCCCCAGCGCCATCTGAGCCATCCGTCTGCCCAGTGCCAATAGAGCCGCCCGTCTGTCCCGAGCCGTCAGAGCCGATCGTCAGTCAGGAGCCGCTAGAGCCGATCGTCAGACAGGATCTGCCAGAGCCGCCAACCAGACAGGATCTGCCAGAGCCGCCAACCAGACAGGATCTGCCAGAGCCGCCAACCAGACAGGATCTGCCAGAGCCGCCAACCAGACAGGATCTGCCAGAGCCGCCAACCAGACAGGATCTGCCAGGGCCGCCAACCAGACAGGATCTGCCAGGGCCGCCAACCAGCTATGAGCAGCCAGATCCGTCAGCCAGCCATGAGCAGCCAGATCCGTCAGCCAGCCATGAGCAGCCAGATCCGTCAGCCAGCCATGAGCAGCCAGATCCGTCAGCCAGCCATGAGCAGCCAGATCCGTCAGCCAGCCATGAGAAGCCAGATCCGTCAGCCAGCCATGAGCAGCCAGATCCGTCAGCCAGCCATGAGCAGCCAGATCCGTCAGCCAGCCATGAGCAGCCAGATCCGTCAGCCAGCCATGAGCAGCCAGATCCGTCAGCCAGCCATGAGCCGTCCAGCCAGGATCCGCCAGAGCCGTCCAGCCAGGATCCGCCAGAGCCGGCCAGCCAGGATCAGCCCTTCAGTCCGGAGCTGCCGTACCTCAGTCCGGAGCTGCCCCTTATCCTGGGGCTGCCCCTTATCCTGGTGCTGTCCCTTAGTCCGGTACTGTCCCTTAGTCCGGTACTGTCCCTTAGTCCGGTGCTGCCCCTTAGTCCGGTGCTGCCCCTTAGTCCGGTGCTGCCTCTTAGTCTGGTACTGCCCCTTATTCCAGTGGGGCTAAGAAAGCGGGTAGTGACTATGGTGGGGTGGGGACCACGACCAGTGCCGGAGCCGCCGCCGTGGACGGAAGCCCACCCAGACCCTCCCCTAGACTATGTGCTGGTGCGCCCGGAGTTCGCACCTTAATGGGGGGGTTATGTCACGCCCTGGCCTTAGTATTCTTTGTTTTCTTTATTATTTTAGTTAGGTCAGGGTGTGACATGGGATTAGGTTTGTGTTTTTGTATTGTCTTGGGTGGTTTGGAGTGTCTAGGGGGATTTGTTAGAGTGTATGGGTTTGTGTTGAGTGGATGTGTCTAGAATAGTCTATGGTTTAGTGTATGTGTCTAGTATAGTCTATGGTTGAGTGTAGGTGTTTAGAAAAGTCTATGGCTGCCTGATTTGGTTCTCAATCAGAGACAGCTGGTCATAGTTGTCTCTGATTGGGAGCCATATTTAAGGGAGCCATAGGCTTTAGGTATTGGTGGGAAATTGTCTATGTCTGAACGTTTGTAGCCTGTATGTGCACTACGTTTATTAGCTTCACGGTCGGTCGTTTGTTTGTTTTGTTAGTTTTGTAAGAGTGTTTTGTTTTCGGTTCTCCTTCTTCTTAATAAAAAAAGAAGATGGCTTATTTTCCTACTGCTGCGTTTTGGTCCGTCAATCCTCCACACGATCGTGACAATAGAGGCGAATTAATTACAATTTAGCATTAACACTGGAGTGATAGATGTGTTGATGATGATGTGCAAGTAGAGATACTGGGGTGCAAAAGAGCAAGAAGATAAATAACAATATGGGGATGAGGTAGTTGGGTGTGCTATTTACAGATTGGCTGAGTACAGGTACAGTGATCGGTAAGCTGCTCTGACAACTGATGCTTAAAGTTAGAGAGGGAGATATAAGTCTCCAGCTTCAGTGATTTTTGCAATTCGTTCCAGTCATTGGCAGCAGAGAACTGGAAGGAAAGGCGGCCAAAGTAAGTGTTGACTTTGGGGTGACCGGTGAAATATACCTGCTGGAGCGCTGCTACGGATGGGTGTTGCTATGGTGACCAGTGAGCTGAGATAAGGCGGAGCTTTCCCTAGCAAAGACTTATAGTTGACGTGGAGCCAGTGGGTTTGGCGACGAATATGTAGCGAGGGCCAGCCAACAAGAGCATACAGGTCGCAGTGGTGGGTAGTATATGGGGCTTTGGTGGCAAAACGGATGGCACTGTGATAGACTACATCCAGTTTGCTGAGTAGAGTGTTGGAGGTTATTTTGTAAATGACATCGCCGAAGTCAAGGATCAGTAGGATAGTCAGTTTTACGAGGATATGTTTGGCAGCATGAGTGAAGGAGGCTTTGTTGCGAAATAGGAAGCCGATTCTAGATTTAATTTTGGATTGGAGATGCTTAATGTGAGTCTGGAAGGAGAGGGGTATGTGGAGAGTGACTGTCTCTTTTTTTCTTCTTAAAAGATCTGAGTGTTGCTCCATCTCCAGCCTGTCTCAGTTTCAGGCTGCGTCCCAAATGGCACCCTATTACCAATGTAGTGCACTACTCTTGACCAGAGCACTGTGGGCCATGATCAAAAGTAGTGCACTTTATAGAATATGGTACCATTTGTGTCAGGCAGCCACATGCTGCTGCCAGTACAGTGAAGGCCAAGGGAGGCTCCCAGCCTAGAAAAGCCTGCTGTAAAACGTGTCATGTATATTCTCTGTTTGGACCAGAGATTGTGGGTTTGAACCAGCCAGGGACAGACAGAGTAGGTTTTCTTCCATTCAAAGTTTGTCTCTATCTGGAATAGTTATTGCCAATGACGACAGTCAGAGACAAAAAAAATCCACTTTATCCTAGTTAAGTACTACAGTATAGTCTCCTGTTGCTGTTATGTAGTCTCTTCCAGCAGCTGTGTGCCTGGCACACAAGGCTCGCCTTTTTGTCTCTCTAGGCTATTAAAACATGCTGCCTCCTTTTCACATCTAAATCCCAGAGTTTGAGTACGGTAAACTAAGGTGGTCAGGGACGGACAGGTTAATACCCGATCCATCAAAGGGCCAACACATACCCTAACTGACTGACTCTGCACCTGTTGGATGGACAGGGCAAACTCCAACTGGGCTCTGGCCAAGCTTCCTATTGACCCATTCAAAGACTCTTGTCTTCCCTGCAATTCTCCAGGTCATTGCTGTATAAGAGAATGTTCTCAGCTCAAATGACCAGTTAAAATAAGGGTTAAATAAGACAGAACAGGTGAGAATATGCAAAATTGCTTGAATTTTGGTAGAATTACTTGAATTGGCTGACAGGTGTTTAGGGTTAGAATCATATATTGTATGAGGGGTGTTTAGGTAGTTTATACAGGGTGTGCAGGTAGTTTATACAGGGTGTTTAGGTAGTTTATACAGGGTGTGTAGGTAGTTTATACAGGGTGTTTAGGTAGTTTATACAGGGTGTGCAGGTAGTTAATGCGGGGTGTTTAGGTAGTTTATACGGGGTGTTTAGGTAGTTTATACAGGGTGTTTAGGTAGTTTATACAGGGTGTTTAGGTCGTTTATACAGGGTGTTTAGGTAGTTTATACAGGGTGTTTAGGTAGTTAATGCAGGGTGTGCAGGTAGTTAATGCAGGGTGTTTAGGTAGTTTATACAGGGTGTTTAGGTAGTTTATACAGGGTGTTTAGGTAGTTTATACAGGGTGTGTAGGTAGTTTATACAGGGTGTTTAGGTAGTTTATACAGGGTGTGCAGGTAGTTAATGCGGGGTGTTTAGGTAGTTTATACGGGGTGTTTAGGTAGTTTATACAGGGTGTTTAGGTAGTTTATACAGGGTGTTTAGGTCGTTTATACAGGGTGTTTAGGTAGTTTATACAGGGTGTTTAGGTAGTTAATGCAGGGTGTGCAGGTAGTTAATGCAGGGTGTTTAGGTAGTTTATACAGGGTGTGCAGGTAGTTTATACAGGGTGTGCAGGTAGTTTATACAGGGTGTGCAGGTAGTTTATACAGGGCGTTTAGGTAGTTAATGCAGGGTGTGCAGGTAGTTTATACAGGGTGTGCAGGTAGTTTATACAGGGTGTGCAGGTAGTTTATACAGGGTGTGCAGGTAGTTTATACAGGGTGTGCAGGTAGTTTATACAGGGTGTGCAGGTAGTTTATACAGGGTGTGCAGGTAGTTTATACAGGGTGTGCAGGTAGTTTATACAGGGTGTGCAGGTAGTTAATGCAGGGTGTGCAGGTAGTTTATACAGGGTGTGCAGGTAGTTAATGCAGGGTGTTTAGGTAGTTTATACAGGGTGTGCAGGTAGTTAATGCAGGGTGTTTAGGTAGTTTATACAGGGTGTGCAGGTAGTTAATGCAGGGTGTTTAGGTAGTTTATACAGGGTGTGCAGGTAGTTAATGCAGGGTGTTTAGGTAGTTTATACAGGGTGTGCAGGTAGTTAATGCAGGGTGTTTAGGTAGTTTATACAGGGTGTGTAGGTAGTTTATACAGGGTGTTTAGGTAGTTTATACAGGGTGTGCAGGTAGTTAATGCGGGGTGTTTAGGTAGTTTATACGGGGTGTTTAGGTAGTTTATACAGGGTGTTTAGGTAGTTTATACAGGGTGTTTAGGTCGTTTATACAGGGTGTTTAGGTAGTTTATACAGGGTGTTTAGGTAGTTAATGCAGGGTGTGCAGGTAGTTAATGCAGGGTGTTTAGGTAGTTTATACAGGGTGTGCAGGTAGTTTATACAGGGTGTGCAGGTAGTTTATACAGGGTGTGCAGGTAGTTTATACAGGGCGTTTAGGTAGTTAATGCAGGGTGTGCAGGTAGTTTATACAGGGTGTGCAGGTAGTTTATACAGGGTGTGCAGGTAGTTTATACAGGGTGTGCAGGTAGTTTATACAGGGTGTGCAGGTAGTTTATACAGGGTGTGCAGGTAGTTTATACAGGGTGTGCAGGTAGTTTATACAGGGTGTGCAGGTAGTTTATACAGGGTGTGCAGGTAGTTAATGCAGGGTGTGCAGGTAGTTTATACAGGGTGTGCAGGTAGTTAATGCAGGGTGTTTAGGTAGTTTATACAGGGTGTGCAGGTAGTTAATGCAGGGTGTTTAGGTAGTTTATACAGGGTGTGCAGGTAGTTAATGCAGGGTGTTTAGGTAGTTTATACAGGGTGTGCAGGTAGTTAATGCAGGGTGTTTAGGTAGTTTATACAGGGTGTGCAGGTAGTTAATGCAGGGTGTTTAGGTAGTTTATACAGGGTGTGCAGGTAGTTAATGCAGGGTGTTTAGGTAGTTTATACAGGGTGTGCAGGTAGTTAATGCAGGGTGTTTAGGTAGTTTATACAGGGTGTGCAGGTAGTTTATACAGGGTGTGCAGGTAGTTTATACAGGGTGTGCAGGTAGTTAATGCAGGGTGTGCAGGTAGTTAATGCAGGGTGTGCAGGTAGTTTATACAGGGTGTGCAGGTAGTTTGTGCAGGGTGTTTAGGTAGTTTATGCAGGGTGTTTAGGTAGTTTATACAGGGTGTGCAGGTAGTTAATGCAGGGTGTTTAGGTAGTTAATGCAGGGTGTGCAGGTAGTTAATGCAGGGTGTGCAGGTAGTTAATGCAGGGTGTTTAGGTAGTTTGTGCAGGGTGTGCAGGTAGTTTGTGCAGGGTATTTAGGTAGTTTATACAGGGTGTGCAGGTAGTTTGTGCAGGGTGTTTAGGTAGTTTGTGCAGGGTGTGCAGGTAGTTTGTGCAGGGTGTGCAGGTAGTTTGTGCAGGGTGTGCAGGTAGTTTGTACAGGGTGTTTAGGTAGTTTGTGCAGGGTGTTTAGGTAGTTTGTGCAGGGTGTTTAGGTAGTTTGTGCAGGGTTTGCAGGTAGTTTACGCAGGGTATGCAGGTAGTTTGTGCAGGGTGTGCAGGTAGTTTGTGCAGGGTGTTTAGGTAGTTTGTGCAGGGTGTGCAGGTAGTTTACGCAGGGTATGCAGGTAGTTTATGCAGGGTGTGCAGGTAGTTTATGCAGGGTGTGCAGGTAGTTTGTGCAGGGTGTTTAGGTAGTTTACGCAGGATATGCAGGTAATTTACACAGGGTATGCAGGTAGTTTATGCAGGGTTTGCAGGTAGTTTATGCAGGGTATGCAGGTGGTTTGTGCAGGGTGTGCAGGTAGTTTATGCCGTGTATGCAGGTGGTTTATGCAGGGTATGCAGGTAGTTTATGCAGGGAGTGCAGGTAGTTTATGCAGGGTATGCAGGTAGTTTATGCAGGATGTGCAGGTAGTTTATGCAGGGTGTTTAGGTAGTTTATGCAGGGTATGCAGGTAGTTTATGCAGGGAGTGCAGGTAGTTTATGCAGGGTGTTTAGGTAGTTTGTGCAGGGTGTTTAGGTAGTTTGTGCAGGGTGTTTAGGTAGTTTGTGCAGGGTGTTTAGGTAGTTTGTGCAGGGTGTTTAGGTAGTTTATGCAGGGTGTTTAGGTAGTTTGTGCAGGGTATGCAGGTAGTTTATGCAGGGTGTTTAGGTAGTTTATGCAGGGTGTTTAGGTAGTTTGTGCATGGTGTTTAGGTAGTTTGTGCAGGGTATGCAGGTAGTTTGTGCAGGGTATGCAGGTAGTTTACGCAGGGTGTGCAGGGTGTGCAGGTAGTTATGCAGGGTGTGCAGGGTGTAAGCCTATAATACTGTAAGTGTGTGGGGGGACTGACAGCTGGAATATAGTAGTTACTGTAAGGACCAAGGGTCTACTGTTTTTCTAATCGTATTCTCTGTGCCACTCCATCTTCTGTATGGCCACTGTAGAACAGCAGAATAGAGCTCAGAGCTACCCTAACCAGATGCCCTGACATGGATAGAAATCTACCAGATAAGGAATACGGATGTCTTACTCAAGTCTTGGCTCAAACACCTATTGCACTTTTTCCTCAGATCACGAAAACACTCTGCCACAGGATAACACACTTAGGGACTTTACAGAGTATGTAACTAATTGTAACATGAAGAGACCTCTCTGTAAAATACAGGATAAAACAGTGCTTATAGATGGATTGTTTCCTTCTTTGACAGAAGCATCCTACTGTACTCCCATCCCTGGGTTTTTGTAACTCTTTCAGACACACACACACACGCACGCACGCACGCACACACAGGCAGCCTGTTCTGACAATGCTCCAGGGGCCTCTCACACACACACATTGCCGGCCCTCGACTCGGCCTCCGAGGAAATCCGCTGCAGATGGACAGGATAACATCAAGTCCACTTCCCCAAGCCTGTGGTATGGCTGTAACAGATCCCAGAGAGAGCAGAGGACTAGAACTAGAAAGGATTAGAGAAGAGGGAGAGATAAGATCTACAGTATACCGTGTGGCTCAGTTGGTAGAGCATGGCGCTTGCAACGCCAGGGTTGTGGGTTCATTCCCCACGGGGGGACCAGGATGAATATGTATGAACTTTCCAATTTGTAAGTCGCTCTGGATAAGAGCGTCTGCTAAATGACTTAAATGTCAATGTAAATGTATACTCCATAATTCTGAGTCAAGGAAACAAACACCTCAGAGCTCTCTCTTTCTCTCTCTCTCTATCTCTCTCTCTCTCTCTCTCTCTCTCTCTCTCTCTCTGTGTGCGTGCGGTAGCCACATATCCCCTCTACCCATGTCTCCGCCTTTCCCCCCTTCCCTGTCTCTCTCCACCTCCCTCCTCTTGTTTGTGTTGTGTGTTGGCAGCGATATCACGGATGTTGTTGCAGTGTTGCACATGGTGGGAACTAGCACCGGTGTTGTGACCACCACCACCTTTTTTAAATTTATTTTTATTTTTATTTAACCTTTATTTAACCAGGTAGGCTAGTTGAGAACAAGTTCTCATTTACAACTGCGACCTGGCCAAGATAAAGCAAAGCAGTGCGACAGAAACAACAACACAGAGTTACACAAGCGTACGGTCAATAACACAATAGAGAAAAAAAGAAAGTCTATATACAGTGTGTGCAAATGGCATAAGGAGGTAAGGCAATAAATAGGCCATAGTAGAAAAGTAATTACAATTTAGCAGATTAACACTGGGGTGATAGATGAGCAGATGATGATGAGCAGATGATGGTGTGTAAGTTGTGATACTGGTGTGCAAAAGAGCAGCAAAGTAAATAAAAACAATATGGGGATGAGGTAGGTAGATTGGGTGGGCTATTTACAGATGGACTATGTACAGCTGCAGCGATCGGTTAGCTGCTCAGATAGCTGATGTTGGGTTCAAAGTGTTCAAACAGTCTGTGTCCCAAATGGCCCTGGTCAAAAGTAGTGCACTATATAAGGAATAGGGTGTAATATGGGACACAACCAATGTGTTACGTAACTATCACCTTCTGTGGTGATAGTGTGTTCTTCTGGTTCCTGAATGTACATTGCGTCTTCTTGGGCAGAAGCTTTTCTAGTCATACCGTACCCTGAGGTCAACATTTTTAGCAAATTGCTGAAGCGCCACTTCTCCTTGCTCATGAGTTCATTGGATTTCAAAGGGCTTCCTCATAGTGCAAGTGCAATGATATTATGCATGGCCATAGGGGAGATGATGCTGTAACTGTATAACTACAAGATGTGCAGAGTAGGGTTTAAGGGGGACAGCTACAAAAATGGCATACTGTACTTATCATATTCCTAGAACTGACTTACCAGGCATTGGTCATGGATTTACTTGTCATTGTTTTGGAGGTTGTCCATAAATTCTTTGTTCTGAGGTCTTCAAATGTTCCACAGACGTCTCAAATAGCCTACAGACATAGATGATATACTGTTGTAGACGCTGATGAAAGAAACTCCTAGAACTGTTTAGGAAACAGCTTCTCATTGTTATTATGTGCATGATGTCAAGATTGAGTAAAGATAGTCTTGAATTTTGGTTCTTGACGACAATAGGCTGCAACACATTAATCTACCATGTGAATGTAGGACACAAGAGGCTCTGAGGGCCTACTGTATCTTAATTTCTAATACAAAAAAGCTAGGGTTTGTTATCATAGGAGGGATAAATAGCCAGATAACTAGAGTTCATTGTGGGTTCAGTTTCAGTAACTCACTCATCATAATAAACAACAATAATTGGGATACAGTAGCTTTTTAGACTGAACAGCCTGCTTTTCTTACCTAAGCATTGGAGTACGTGCATTATGATGTCGTGTCACGTAAGACTTCATTGTTTTCTGACTTGATATATAGAGATGTTTCAATGGAAATTAAACAGCAAAGACATATGCCTACAAACTTACACAACCACCCTGACTCACCCTGACTCAGGATTCTATTTTTTGATAATCACAGTTGGTGTATGTCAATGAGAAATCAAGAGAAAATCAAGCGACAGTTGGGAGACATTTCCTGTTGATACTTATCTTTACTTGACAGCAGAACAGGTTGGAAGATAGCAACCCACTCTCTTCTTATCTTGTTGCACACTTCCAGTACAGTAGTACTGTACCAGCACAGGAAACACCTGGCCAAATCTGCAAGAGTTGAATCCCTGCTCACACACATGTAACCCCATATGGCAAGGTCAAGCAGATACCCGCTTGACCTCTGAAAGACGTCAACGCACCCTGGCAACAGACAAAACAAGACACGGTACTGCAAAACAAAAAACAGCTGTGGAGGAAACATTCGTGATGTGGACGTTAATAAACTCTTAGAAGAGCTGAGGAGTGACTGAGTGAGGACTGCCCACGGCCCGCTGGCTGGCTACACAGTGCAGAGCAGCAGCAATTGTGTATCCAAGTTGTGATCTCACTCTGTTTATGCTTATCATCTCATAGGTATTCTCATCTCAAGAGAATATATCTATTTTTTAAGAATCCTCTTTGCATTCTTGCAGCTCCATCAAATGCACTTTTTCCTACTAGATATATATATGTTTAGGGCTCTATTCAATCCATAGCTCTGAAGATCCACTTTATAGCGCGATTGACAATTTAAGGCAATGTTGCCTTTGGTCTCACGGACTGCATTCACATTAAACACAGCATATATCCGCTCAATTGGAAATTTCCTTTATATTTTAACACGGATTGGATTAAATCCAGCCCTTAGTTATGAAACTAAGGGGTAACCTTTCACCCAGATATCGTTCACCATATACTTTTCTCAGCATAATGAAACAGCACTATTCAATGTTGTTGTGCTTCATGTCATGTTATACGTTATATGTAATATGTCTGACAGGAGTTTCTGTCTGTAATGTTTGTGAAAGTCCAGAGCCTAATAGTAATATTCTAGTAAATTGATAGGGTTGTGACCCGAGCCTTATGTTGGTGGATTATATCATCTCTAAATGAACATCATTTATGCTTCAACTCCGTCTATAATATGCCAAAAGTCACACCTCTCTGGAGGTTAAGTCTAATAAATCTATTAAGTCTAATATGTTAAATCATATCAGAGTTTTTTTTCTGCCGTGAGACTCTCTGAGTTCAAGCTCAAGTCCACAAGATTTAGGAGCCGTTGCCAATTCATTTTCTACTGGATCTGTCTTCTGTGAAAATCCTACAATGTTATTCCAAACAGTGACATCATGTGTTATAGTAGTCTGATGGTGAAAGAAGACATTGTTCTGGCAGGGGGACATTAACTGTGAGCAGTTAGGCAGAACAGTTGTAATATTATTAGAAGCTATTGTCGTTGCAAACACAAATGTTAGGGAGAGGGCCAAGAGTTCATTCTTAAGTATCTTATAGAATCACAACAATAAATTGCACAGGGATGTCTATATTTATCTAACTTTGGTGTTGTAGACAGACATGTCTGGCTATGTCAGAGAGCATTGTTTAACTTCTACAACTAAAAAGATTGCAGTAATGAAATAATAACAATATGGATGTTGAATGTCTATTCCATTACTAACTATATGTCTCAAAATGACAGTACCTGTAGGTTGGCTTAGATAGCTGATAACATGTAGACTATATTTCGTCTCCAATGTTTATGGAAAACGTACATTAAGTTGCACAATGAGCACTTATCTCTCAAATACATTGTTACAGTTGTTGGTTAGCTAGTTAGCAAATTTGAGCCATATTAGCATAGATGTGACATCAAATCAAATCAAATCAAGTTTATTTTATATAGCCCTTCGTACATCAGCTAATATCTCGAAGTGCTGTACAGAAACCCAGCCTAAAACCCCAAACAGCAAGCAATGCAGGTGTAGAAGCACGGTGGCTAGGAAAAACTCCCTAGAAAGGCCAAAACCTAGGAAGAAACCTAGAGAGGAACCAGGCTATGAGGGATGGCCAGTCCTCTTCTGGCTGTGCCGGGTGGAGATTATAACAGAACATGGCCAAGATGTTCAAAATGTTCATAAGTGACAAGCATGGTCAAATAATAATCAGGAATAAATGTCAGTTGGCTTTTCATAGCCGATCATTAAGAGTTGAAAGCAGCAGGTCTGGGACAGGTAGGGGTTCCATAATCGCAGGCAGAACAGTTGAAACTGGAACAGCAGCAAGGCCAGGTGGACTGGGGACAGCAAGGAGTCATCATGCCCGGTAGTCCTGACGTATGGTCCTAGGGCTCAGGTCCTCCGAGAGAGAGAAAGAAAGAGAGAAGGAGAGAATTAGAGAGAGCCAAGATTTTCAAAATGTTCATAAATGACAAGCATGGTCAAATAATAATCAGGAATAAATGTCAGTTGGCTTTTCATAGCCGATCATTAAGAGTTGAAAGCAGCAGGTCTGGGACAGGTAGGGGTTCCATAACCGCAGGCAGAACAGTTGAAACTGGAACAGCAGCAAGGCCAGGTGGACTGGGGACAGCAAGGAGTCATCATGCCCGGTAGTCCTGACGTATGGTCCTAGGGCTCAGGTTCTCCGAGAGAGAGAAAGAAAGAGAGAAGGAGAGAATATCAGCCAAAACACCTCAAAACAAGACATGGTATCAATAACAAGACCAAACTAGCTGCAACGATCCACTTACAATTCACTACATGGCAGTTTATTGTCATTGTTGCAAGCTATCTGGCCATCCACAATCACAACAATACACAGCCTTTGAAGTACCCGCAAAACACCAGTCTCAACATCAACAGTGAAGAGGCAACTCCTTGATGCTGGCCTTCTAGACATTAACAATGTCTACACTATATTTCTGATCAATTTGATGTTATTTTAATGGACAAAAAAATTGCTTTTCTTTCAAAAACAAGGACATTTCTAAGTGACCCCAAACTTTTGAACGGTCGTGTAGGTACGTGGTTGCAAAGGGCATCAATGTTCCAAGGCAGGATACTCTGAGCGCAGCCCAATCCAGAAATCTAGCAGTGGCTTCAATTTTCACAGAACCGCTTGTTGCCATTTCAATGAGGCTCTCTTGTTCAGACATCGTTAAGTGGGCTGGAGGCAGAGCATGAAAGGGATAACGAATCCAGTTGTTTGTTTCATCCATTTCGGGAAAGCACCTGCGTAATTGAGGACCCAACTCACCAGCTTCGCTATATCACATTTGATATTGTCCGTAAGCTTGAGTTCATTTGCACACAAAAAATCATACAATGATGGAAAGACCCGTGTGTTGTCCTTGTTAATGCAGACAGAGAAGAGCTCCAACTTCTGAATCATAGCCTCAATTTTGTCCCGCACATTGAATATAGTTGTGGAGAGTCCCTCTAATCCTAGATTCAGATCATTCAGGTGAGAAAAAACATCACCCAGATAGGCCAGTCGTGTGAGAAACTCATCATCATGCAAGTGGTCAAGTAAAATGATGGTCAGTAAAGAAAACTTTAAGCTCGTCTCTCAATTTTTAAAAAAACGTGTCAATACTTTGCCCCTTGATAACCAGCGCACTTCTGTATGTTGTAAAAACGTTACATGGTCGCTGCCCATATCATTGCATAGTGCAGAAAATACACAAAAGTTCAGGGGCCTTGCTTTAACAAAGTTAACAATTTTCACTGTAGTGTCCAAAACGTTTTTCAAGCTGTCAGACATTCCCTTGGCAGCAAGGGCCTCTCAGTGGATGTAGCAATGTACCCAAGTGGCGTCGGGGGCAACTGCTTGCAGGCGCATTACCACTCCACTATGTCTCCCTGTCATGGCTTTTGCGCCATCAGTACAGATACCAACACATCTTGACCACCAACGTCCATTTGATGTCACAAAGCTGTCCATTACTTAAAAAATATCCTCTCCTGTTGTCCTGGTTTCCAGTGGTTTGCAGAAGAGGATGTCTTCCTTAATTGACCCCCCATAAACGTAAAGGACATATACCAGGAGCTGTGCCAGGCACGCCACGTCTGTAATGCACAGCTGTAACGCATAAAATTCACTGGCTTGTATGCGAAGCAGTAATTGTTTCAAAACATCTCCTGCCATGTCACTGATGCGTCATGAAACAGTGTTGTTTGATGAAGTCATTGTCTGTATAGTTTTTTTGGACTTTTTCCCCAGCATTGTCTCAGCCATATCCGCGACAGCAGGAAGAATGAAGTCCTCCACAATAGTATGGAGCTTGCCTGTCCTAGCGACTCAGTAGTTCACCATATAAGACGCTTCTCACAACTGTCAGTGTCCATGTAAGCTGGGCTAACAACAAATGTAGAATTACTGATGCTAGCATTGGATGTGCTCGTGGAAGCAGAACAACTTGTGTCGTCGACAGGTGCAGGTGTAGTACCTCTGGTACTAGCAGTACAACCAGTAAAACTGCTATGTGTCTCTATGGACGCGGGCCTTACTTTATTGAATCATTTATCAATTTTCGAGCAAACGGAATGAGCAGCAGCTATGTTTGGCTACATATGGACCGTTAGTGAAATTCCTGTGAGAGAGTAACGGTTAATGTGATTGGATGTTAATTATTTGACTAGGCTACCTGTATTTGTGTTGTTACGTCGCTGAACACTATATGGTTTCATTTTATTTTTGGCAGTGAAACGAGGCTACTCAGGCGAGAAAAAAACCTCACCCAAATGTATAGCCCCGTT
Organism: Salvelinus alpinus; assembly: GCF_045679555.1. Taxonomy (NCBI): domain Eukaryota; kingdom Metazoa; phylum Chordata; class Actinopteri; order Salmoniformes; family Salmonidae; genus Salvelinus; species Salvelinus alpinus. The sequence goes on from NC_092118.1 coordinate 28,318,292, forward strand.
GGGAAATATAGATGGACTGTTTGAAAATGTGAAAAAAATAATGTTTATTTTTTATGTGAATCACATTTTTATTTGGCGTACCCCCGACAACATTGCGCGTACCCCAGTTTGGGAATACCTGACCTACAGTATACCGTCATTCACACTGTGCCACAGAAAGAGAAAGAGACCAAGAGTCCTAGACCGTGCCAATGTGGTAAAGTCAGATGATGAATCCAGGCCTGATCATTAAAGAGGCTGGACAACCTTGGACAGCATCTGGTGTCCTCTGAGAGTAGGAGAAGATACATCTGTACTTTATCTCTCTCTCTCTTTCTCTCTCTCTCTCTCTCTCTCTCTCCTTCTTCCTCTCTCTCTCTCTCTCTCCCTCCTTCCTCTTTCTCCCTCTCCCTCTCTCTCTCACTCTTTCTCTCTCTCTTTCTCTCTCTCTCTCTCTCTCTCTCTCTCTCTCTCTCTCTCTCTCTCTCTCTCTCTCTCTCTCTCTCTCTCTCTCTCTCTCTCTCTCTCTCTCTCTCTCTCTCAATTCAATTCAATTCAATTCAAGGGGCTTTATTGGCATGGGAAACATGTGTTAACATTGCCAAAGCAAGTGAGGTAGATATTATACAAAAGTGAAATAAACAATACAAATTAACAGTAAACATTACACATACAGAAGTTTCAAAACAATAAAGACATTACAAATGTTATATTATATATACACAGTGTTGTAACAATGTACAAATGGTTAAAGCACACAAGTTAAAATAAATAAGCATTAATATGGGTTGTATTTACAATGGTGTTTGTTCTTCACTGGTTGCCCTTTTCTTGTGGCAACAGGTCACAAATCTTGCTGCTGTGATGGCACACTGTGGAATTTCTCCCAGTAGATATGGGAGTTTATCAAAATTGGATTTGTTTTCAAATTCTTTGTGGATCTGTGTAATCTGAGGGAAATATGTCTCTCTAATATGGTCATACATTGGGCAGGAGGTTAGGAAGTGCAGCTCAGTTTCCACCTCATTTTGTGGGCAGTGTGCACATAGCCTGTCTTCTCTTGAGAGCCATGTCTGCCTACGGCGGCCTTTCTCAATAGCAAGGCTATGCTCACTGAGTCTGTACATAGTCAAAGCTTTCCTTAAGTTTGGGTCAGTCACAGTGGTCAGGTATTCTGCCACTGTGTACTCTCTGTTTAGGGCCAAATAGCATTCTAGTTTGCTCTGTTTTTTTGTTAATTCTTTCCAATGTGTCAAGTAATTATCTTTTTGTTTTCTCATGATTTGGTTGGGTCTAATTGTGCTGTTGTCCTGGGGCTCTGTGGGGTGTGTTTGTGTTTGTGAACAGAGCCCTAGGACCAGCTTGCTTAGGGGACTCTTCTCCAGGTTCATCTCTCTGTAGGTGATGGCTTTGTTATGGAAGGTTTGGGAATCGCTTCCTTTTAGGTGGTTGTAGAATTTAACGGCTCTTTTCTGGATTTTGATAATTAGTGGGTATCGGCCTAATTCTGCTCTGCATGCATTATTTGGTGTTCTACGTTGTACACGGAGGATATTTTTGCAGAATTCTGCATGCAGAGTCTCAATTTGGTGTTTGTCCCATTTTGTGAAATCTTGGTTGGTGAGCGGACCCCAGACTTCACAACCATAAAGGGCAATGGGCTCTATGACTGATTCAAGTATTTTTAGCCAGATCCTAATTGGTATGTTGAAATTTATGTTCCTTTTGATGGCATAGAAGGCCCTTCTTGCCTTGTCTCTCAGATCGTTCACAGCTTTGTGGAAGTTACCTGTGGTGCTGATGTTTAGGCCGAGGTATGTATAGTTTTTTGTGTGCTCTAGGGCAACGGTGTCTAGATGGAATTTGTGGTCCTGGTGACTGGACCTTTTTTGGAACACCATTATTTTGGTCTTACTGAGATTTACTGTCAGGGCCCAGGTCTGACAGAATCTGTGCAGAAGATCTAGGTGCTGCTGTAGGCCCTCCTTGGTTGGTGACAGAAGCACCAGATCATCAGCAAACAGTAGACATTTGACTTCGGATTCTAGTAGGGTGAGACCGGGTGCTGCAGACTGTTCTAGTGCCCGCGCCAATTCGTTGATATATATGTTGAAGAGGGTGGGGCTTAAGCTGCATCCCTGTCTCACCCCACGACCCTGTGTGAAGAAATGTGTGTGTTTTTTGCCAATTTTAACCGCACACTTGTTGTTTGTGTACATGGATTTTATAATGTCGTATGTTTTACCCCCAACACCACTTTCCATCAATTTGTATAGCAGACCCTCATGCCAAATTGAGTCGAAGGCTTTTTTGAAATCAACAAAGCATGAGAAGACTTTGCCTTTGTTTTGGTTTGTTTGGTTGTCAATTAGGGTGTGTAGGGTGAATACATGGTCTGTTGTACGGTAATTTGGTAAAAAGCCAATTTGACATTTGCTCAGTACATTGTTTTCATTGAGGAAATGTACGAGTCTGCTGTTAATGATAATGCAGAGGATTTTCCCAAGGTTACTGTTGACGCATATTCCACGGTAGTTATTGGGGTCAAATTTGTCTCCACTTTTGTGGATTGGGGTGATCAGTCCTTGGTTCCAAATATTGGGGAAGATGCCAGAGCTAAGGACGATGTTAAAGAGTTTTAGTATAGCCAATTGGAATTTGTTGTCTGTATATTTGATCATTTCATTAAGGATACCATCAACACCACAGGCCTTTTTGGGTTGGAGGGTTTTTATTTTGTCCTGTAACTCATTCAAGGTAATTGGAGAATCCAGTGGGTTCTGGTAGTCTTTAATAGTTGATTCTAGGATTTGTATTTGATCATGTATATGTTTTTGCTCTTTATTCTTTGTTATAGAGCCAAAAAGATTGGAGAAGTGGTTTACCCATACATCTCCATTTTGGATAGATAATTCTTCGTGTTGTTATTTGTTTAGTGTTTTCCAATTTTCCCAGAATTGGTTAGAGTCTATGGAGTCTTCAATTACATTGAGCTGATTTCTGACGTGCTGTTCCTTCTTTTTCCGTAGTGTATTTCTGTATTGTTTTAGTGATTCACCATAGTGAAGGCGTAGACTCAGGTTTTCCGGGTCTCTATGTTTTTGGTTGGACAGGTTTCTCAATTTATTTCTTAGATTTTTGCATTCTTTATCAAACCATTTGTCATTGTTGTTAATTTTCTTCGGTTTTCCATTTGAGATTTTTAGATTTGATAGGGAAGCTGAGAGGTCAAATATACTGTTAAGATTTTCTACTGCCAAGTTTACACCTTCACTATTGCAGTGGAACATTTTACCCAGGAAGTTGTCTAAAAGGGATTGAATTTGCGGTTGCCTAATTGTTTTTTGGTAGGTTTCCAAACTGCATTCCTTCCATCTATAGCATTTCTTAATGTTACTCAGTTCCTTTGGCTTTGATGCCTCATGATTGAGTATTGCTCTGTTCAAGTAGACTGTGATTTTGCTGTGGTCTGATAGGGGTGTCAGTGGGCTGACTGTGAACGCTCTGAGAGACTCTGGGTTGAGGTCAGTGATAAAGTAGTCTACAGTGCTACTGCCAAGAGATGAGCTATAGGTGAACCTACCATAGGAGTCCCCTCGAAGCCTACCATTGACTATGTACATACCCAGCGTGCGACAGAGCTGCAGGAGTTGTGACCCGTTTTTGTTGGTTATGTTGTCATAGTTGTGCCTAGGGGGGCATATGGGGGAGGGAATGCTGTCACCTGCAGGCAGGTGTTTGTCCCCCTGTGTGCTGAGGGTGTCAGGTTCTTGTCCAGTTCTGGCATTTAGGTCGCCACAGACTAATACATGTCCCTGGGCCTGGAAATGATTGATTTCCCCCTCCAGGATGGAGAAGCTGTCTTTATTAAAGTATGGGGATTCTAGTGGGGGGATATAGGTAGCACACAGGAGGACATTTTTCTCTGTTAAGATAATTTCCTTTTGAATTTCTAGCCAAATGTAAAATGTTCCTGTTTTGATTAATTTAATGGAGTGAGTTAGGTCTGCTCTATACCAAATTAGCATTCCCCCTGAGTCCCTTCCCTGTTTCACATCTGGTAGTTTGGTGGATGGGACTACCAGCTCTCTGTAACCTAGAGGGCAACCAGTGGGTCCGTCTCCGCTATACCATGTTTCTTGCAGGATGACAATGTCTGCATTACCGATTTCTTTGGTGAAGTCCGGGTTCCTGCTCTTTAGGCCAAAGGCAGATGACCTCAGGCCTTGGATATTCCAGGATGATATAGTGAAGGCTTTTTGTTCCATAAAGTGTCCAATGTTGTTGGCCGTGTGGTTTGGCCTCAGGCCAGTAAGTGTGAGTAGAGCCTGCTGAGCATCTGGTACATGCCGTTGGCTTGGGCGAGTGTAAGAGTGGGGGTTGGGCCTGTTTGCCCGCTCACTACCTGGGCGTATGTGTGACTTCCATGTTGATGCCCTCTTTGCGGGGGTGGGGTGCATGGGGTGGGCAGGAGTGGCATAGGTCTGATCTGAGGGGGCCTAAATGGGGTGTGGGCATGGTTGATGTGGGGGGGTGTTGATTGGTTGGGGTGGGGGTGTGGATGTGTCTGGGGGTGCTGTGGTCTGGATGTAAGTTCTCTTGGCGTGGGTCCTCTATGTGTAGGTCCACGGGGGGGTCCTGCAGGTCTTGGAGGGTGTCTCGCTGGTCTGGGTGGGGTGTCTATTGATCTGTTGCTCCTGTGTGAAGTGTTGGGGCTGCGTTTGAGAGCGATGTCCTTTAGAGTCCGGGCAAAGGTGGGCACTGCTGCCTTATAGAGGTGGACCTGGTCATAGAGGCTGTTCAAGTCCAGGGTGGAGTGGTGGGCCAGGAAAACATTTGGTTTTGAGGCACAGTCACGGGAAATGCTTGCGTTTACCCGCTGTATTGTAGCAGGGTGGAAGTCTTTTCGTGGTAGCAGGGTGGAGATAACCACTTGTGCATTGGGGAAAGTAGAAGAAGCTTTTTCAATCACTCCCTTCAGTGCTGTGGCCACCCTTTCCTGCTGTGCTCTCAGGTCGTTTGTGCCTGTGTGTATTATTATGTGGCTAGGTGAGCCTAGTTTGTCCTCAGACAGAAGGTCTAGGGCGCGCTGGGTGTTTGGACACCAGAGTTTAGACACACTGTGTTTGGGAAAAAGTTTTTTTTCTTCTATATATTTCCCATTTGAGTCCATAAGGAGAACAATCTGTGTCTTGTGTTTGTTCTCAGTGGGTGTGGGGGGGTTGTCAGGAGGGCTATCAGGGTGGCTGACAGGGGGGGTGCTCAGGGGGGGTGAGAGCTGCTGGGCTTGGGTTTTTTCTTTTGTCTGTTCTGCTGTGATGTTGACTCTATGGTCAGGGTCTGGTGTGGACTGTTCTGCTGTGGTGTCGAGACTTTTGTCCGGTGCTGAGGTGGGCTGTTCTGCTGGCGTCTCTGTGGGGATGGCCACCTCCCTAGTGGGTTGTTCTCTGTCACATGCCATCCCCCTCAACCTCTCCTCCAGCAGTCTGATCCTCTCCTCCATCCCCCTCTCCCTCTCCTCCAGCAGTCTGATCCTCTCCTCTAGTGCTTTGTTCTGCTCCTGCTTCTGCTCTTTCTCCTGTTGAAGTTGTCTCACCACTGTCCAGAGTGTAGATATGTCTCTCTCCACCTCCAGCTCTCCTGGTCTGGTTAAGGGGTTGTTGTGCTGGACTGTTGTCTGGGTCTGTGCTGACTGGAGTGTAATCACCTGCTGTTCCAGCTCCACCTGCCTTACCTCCAGCTGGGTGAATTTATCCTTCATTTCAATGAGGGAGAAGTGCTCTGTACTGGGAGGTTGACTGTCTGCTGAGGGTTGCTCGTCTGTGGGGTTATATGATGAAGAGGTCTGGTCTGACCCGCTTGGGGTGGGGGTATCTTTATCAAGGGAGAGCTTCTCCTGCTGGGCTAATTCTTTGATTAGGTGAAAGTCCAGCTGAAACTGTTTGGGGTTGCCCTGTACCAATACTGTTCCAGACTCATATAGATTTATGTTAGCTGACTCAGAGTCCTCGTTGTCAAGTATCCTGAGTTTCCACCCCTCGTTAACCCCCCCTCTCTTAACAGAGGGGTAGTGTGCTAATATAGCACTGTGCCATGCCAGGGGATGGTTTGTGTGAAAGATAAGGTTGCTGATGTTCCCATTTTTGTAATAGTCAGCAAAAAGTGTCTCTTGATTTTCCATAAGGAGCTTCATTTTGTGCTCTTTTCTTGCCTTATCATTCTTTACACTCACAGGGTACTGTATTTTAATTACCTCTGAACAGCAGGAGGGAGCTTCTAAGGCCTCTCCATTTGGTTGGGGTAGACTATTCGACTCTTCTGCCATTGTTGGGCTAATGGTCTTTGACACCTCTCACTTGACACGTCAGTGCTAGTTGAAGCTGTATCAAGTCAGTTACAGTTGAATACAGTTGAAGCTGTATCTCTCTCAGTTCCACAAAAAATCCAAGTTTAACTAACTCTAAATCTATCTTTTTTAAAGAAAATGCTGAAAAATGCAGGAGCTCATCTGATCATCTGATCATGACCTCTCTCTCTCTCTCTCTCTCTCTCTCTCCTTGTTAGCTAGCTAGCTTCTTTCAGGAGAGTCCCTAGCAACTGCCTAGCAACAGGTAAACAACTTAGCTAGCTAAGAAAACGGTATAATTTTACTTTTTTCAAAAGCCTTTCTTCTTTGTTTGCTGCTTGTTTGGTCTCCTATTCAGTCTTGCAGTTTTCTTTTGCGTTTTTTCGATGTACTTTACTCTAAAAACCATGTAAAATTCAATATTTTTAGGAGCTCATCTTTTCAGCTGTTGCTGCTTAATTTGGAACTCCGGAACTCTCTCACCCTCTCTCTTTCTCTATATTTCTCTCTCTCTTGCCATCTCTCTCTCTCTCTCTCTCTCTCTCTCTCTCTCTCTCTCTCTCTCTCTCTCTCTCTCTCTCTCTCTCTCTCTCTCTCTCTCTCTCTCTCTCTCTCTCTCTCTCTCTCTCTCCTTCCTCTTTCTCCCTCTCTCCCTCTCTCTTTCAATTCAATTCAATTCAATTCAAGGGGCTTTATTGGCATGGGAAACATGTGTTAACATTGCCAAAGCAAGTGAGGTAGGTAATATACAAAAGTCAAATAAACAATAAAAATGAACAGTAAACATTACACATACAGAAGTTTCAAAACAATAAAGACATTACAAATGTCATATTATATATATGCAGTGTTGTAACAATGTACAAATGGTTAAAGCACACAAGTTAAAATAAATAAACATAAATATGGGTTGTATTTACAGTGGTGTTTGTTCTTCACTGGTTGCCCTTTTCTTGTGGCAACAGGTCACAAATCTTGCTGCTGTGATGGCACACTGTGGAATTTCACCCAGTAGATATGGGAGTTTATCAAAATTGGATTTGTTTTTGAATTCTTTGTGGATCTGTGTAATCTGAGGGAAATATGTCTCTCTAATATGGTCATACATTGGGCAGGAGGTTAGGAAGTGCAGCTCAGTTTCCACCTCATTTTGTGGGCAGTGTGCACATAGCCTGTCTTCTCTTGAGAGCCATGTCTGCCTACGGCGGCCTTTCTCAATAGCAAGGCTATGCTCACTGAGTCTGTACATAGTCAAAGCTTTCCTTAAGTTTGGGTCAGTCACAGTGGTCAGGTATTCTGCCACTGTGTACTCTCTGTTTAGGGCCAAATAGCATTCTAGTTTGCTCTGTTTTTTTGTTAATTCTTTCCAATGTGTCAAGTAATTATCTTTTTGTTTTCTCATGATTTGGTTGGGTCTAATTGTGCTGTTGTCCTGGGGCTCTGTGGGGTGTGTTTGTGTTTGTGAACAGAGCCCTAGGACCAGCTTGCTTAGGGGACTCTTCTCCAGGTTCATCTCTCTGTAGGTGATGGCTTTGTTATGGAAGGTTTGGGAATCGCTTCCTTTTAGGTGGTTGTAGAATTTAACGGCTCTTTTCTGGATTTTGATAATTAGTGGGTATCGGCCTAATTCTGCTCTGCATGCATTATTTGGTGTTCTACGTTGTACACGGAGGATATTTTTGCAGAATTCTGCATGCAGAGTCTCAATTTGGTGTTTGTCCCATTTTGTGAAATCTTGGTTGGTGAGCGGACCCCAGACCTCACAACCATAAAGGGCAATGGGCTCTATGACTGATTCAAGTATTTTTAGCCAGATCCTAATTGGTATGTTGAAATTTATGTTCCTTTTGATGGCATAGAAGGCCCTTCTTGCCTTGTCTCTCAGATCGTTCACAGCTTTGTGGAAGTTACCTGTGGTGCTGATGTTTAGGCCGAGGTATGTATAGTTTTTTGTGTGCTCTAGGGCAACGGTGTCTAGATGGAATTTGTGGTCCTGGTGACTGGACCTTTTTTGGAACACCATTATTTTGGTCTTACTGAGATTTACTGTCAGGGCCCAGGTCTGACAGAATCTGTGCAGAAGATCTAGGTGCTGCTGTAGGCCCTCCTTGGTTGGTGACAGAAGCACCAGATCATCAGCAAACAGTAGACATTTGACTTCGGATTCTAGTAGGGTGAGACCGGGTGCTGCAGACTGTTCTAGTGCCCGCGCCAATTCGTTGATATATATGTTGAAGAGGGTGGGGCTTAAGCTGCATCCCTGTCTCACCCCACGACCCTGTGTGAAGAAATGTGTGTGTTTTTTGCCAATTTTAACCGCACACTTGTTGTTTGTGTACATGGATTTTATAATGTCGTATGTTTTACCCCCAACACCACTTTCCATCAATTTGTATAGCAGACCCTCATGCCAAATTGAGTCGAAGGCTTTTTTGAAATCAACAAAGCATGAGAAGACTTTGCCTTTGTTTTGGTTTGTTTGGTTGTCAATTAGGGTGTGTAGGGTGAATACATGGTCTGTTGTACGGTAATTTGGTAAAAAGCCAATTTGACATTTGCTCAGTACATTGTTTTCATTGAGGAAATGTACGAGTCTGCTGTTAATGATAATGCAGAGGATTTTCCCAAGGTTACTGTTGACGCATATTCCACGGTAGTTATTGGGGTCAAATTTGTCTCCACTTTTGTGGATTGGGGTGATCAGTCCTTGGTTCCAAATATTGGGGAAGATGCCAGAGCTAAGGACGATGTTAAAGAGTTTTAGTATAGCCAATTGGAATTTGTTGTCTGTATATTTGATCATTTCATTGAGGATACCATCAACACCACAGGCCTTTTTGGGTTGGAGGGTTTTTATTTTGTCCTGTAACTCATTCAAGGTAATTGGAGAATCCAGTGGGTTCTGGTAGTCTTTAATAGTTGATTCTAGGATTTGTATTTGATCATGTATATGTTTTTGCTCTTTATTCTTTGTTATAGAGCCAAAAAGATTGGAGAAGTGGTTTACCCATACATCTCCATTTTGGATAGATAATTCTTCGTGTTGTTATTTGTTTAGTGTTTTCCAATTTTCCCAGAATTGGTTAGAGTCTATGGAGTCTTCAATTACATTGAGCTGATTTCTGACGTGCTGTTCCTTCTTTTTCCGTAGTGTATTTCTGTATTGTTTTAGTGATTCACCATAGTGAAGGCGTAGACTCAGGTTTTCCGGGTGTCTATGTTTTTGGTTGGACAGGTTTCTCAATTTATTTCTTAGATTTTTGCATTCTTTATCAAACCATTTGTCATTGTTGTTAATTTTCTTCGGTTTTCCATTTGAGATTTTTAGATTTGATAGGGAAGCTGAGAGGTCAAATATACTGTTAAGATTTTCTACTGCCAAGTTTACACCTTCACTATTGCAGTGGAACATTTTACCCAGGAAGTTGTCTAAAAGGGATTGAATTTGCGGTTGCCTAATTGTTTTTTGGTAGGTTTCCAAACTGCATTCCTTCCATCTATAGCATTTCTTAATGTTACTCAGTTCCTTTGGCTTTGATGCCTCATGATTGAGTATTGCTCTGTTCAAGTAGACTGTGATTTTGCTGTGGTCTGATAGGGGTGTCAGTGGGCTGACTGTGAACGCTCTGAGAGACTCTGGGTTGAGGTCAGTGATAAAGTAGTCTACAGTGCTACTGCCAAGAGATGAGCTATAGGTGAACCTACCATAGGAGTCTCCTCGAAGCCTACCATTGACTATGTACATACCCAGCGTGCGACAGAGCTGCAGGAGTTGTGACCCGTTTTTGTTGGTTATGTTGTCATAGTTGTGCCTAGGGGGGCATATGGGGGAGGGAATGCTGTCACCTGCAGGCAGGTGTTTGTCCCCCTGTGTGCTGAGGGTGTCAGGTTCTTGTCCAGTTCTGGCATTTAGGTCGCCACAGACTAATACATGTCCCTGGGCCTGGAAATGATTGATTTCCCCCTCCAGGATGGAGAAGCTGTCTTTATTAAAGTATGGGGATTCTAGTGGGGGGATATAGGTAGCACACAGGAGGACATTTTTCTCTGTTAAGATAATTTCCTTTTGAATTTCTAGCCAAATGTAAAATGTTCCTGTTTTGATTAATTTAATGGAGTGAGTTAGGTCTGCTCTATACCAAATTAGCATTCCCCCTGAGTCCCTTCCCTGTTTCACATCTGGTAGTTTGGTGGATGGGACTACCAGCTCTCTGTAACCTAGAGGGCAACCAGTGGGTCCGTCTCCGCTATACCATGTTTCTTGCAGGATGACAATGTCTGCATTACCGATTTCTTTGGTGAAGTCCGGGTTCCTGCTCTTTAGGCCAAAGGCAGATGACCTCAGGCCTTGGATATTCCAGGATGATATAGTGAAGGCTTTTTGTTCCATAAAGTGTCCAATGTTGTTGGCCGTGTGGTTTGGCCTCAGGCCAGTAAGTGTGAGTAGAGCCTGCTGAGCATCTGGTACATGCCGTTGGCTTGGGCGAGTGTAAGAGTGGGGGTTGGGCCTGTTTGCCCGCTCACTACCTGGGCGTATGTGTGACTTCCATGTTGATGCCCTCTTTGCGGGGGTGGGGTGCATGGGGTGGGCAGGAGTGGCATAGGTCTGATCTGAGGGGGCCTAAATGGGGTGTGGGCATGGTTGATGTGGGGGGGTGTTGATTGGTTGGGGTGGGGGTGTGGATGTGTCTGGGGGTGCTGTGGTCTGGATGTAAGTTCTCTTGGCGTGGGTCCTCTATGTGTAGGTCCACGGGGGGGTCCTGCAGGTCTTGGAGGGTGTCTCGCTGGTCTGGGTGGGGTGTCTATTGATCTGTTGCTCCTGTGTGAAGTGTTGGGGCTGCGTTTGAGAGCGATGTCCTTTAGAGTCCGGGCAAAGGTGGGCACTGCTGCCTTATAGAGGTGGACCTGGTCATAGAGGCTGTTCAAGTCCAGGGTGGAGTGGTGGGCCAGGAAAACATTTGGTTTTGAGGCACAGTCACGGGAAATGCTTGCGTTTACCCGCTGTATTGTAGCAGGGTGGAAGTCTTTTCGTGGTAGCAGGGTGGAGATAACCACTTGTGCATTGGGGAAAGTAGAAGAAGCTTTTTCAATCACTCCCTTCAGTGCTGTGGCCACCCTTTCCTGCTGTGCTCTCAGGTCGTTTGTGCCTGTGTGTATTATTATGTGGCTAGGTGAGCCTAGTTTGTCCTCAGACAGAAGGTCTAGGGCGCGCTGGGTGTTTGGACACCAGAGTTTAGACACACTGTGTTTGGGAAAAAGTTTTTTTTCTTCTATATATTTCCCATTTGAGTCCATAAGGAGAACAATCTGTGTCTTGTGTTTGTTCTCAGTGGGTGTGGGGGGGTTGTCAGGAGGGCTATCAGGGTGGCTGACAGGGGGGGTGCTCAGGGGGGGTGAGAGCTGCTGGGCTTGGGGGTTTTCTTTTGTCTGTTCTGCTGTGATGTTGACTCTATGGTCAGGGTCTGGTGTGGACTGTTCTGCTGTGGTGTCGAGACTTTTGTCCGGTGCTGAGGTGGGCTGTTCTGCTGGCGTCTCTGTGGGGATGGCCACCTCCCTAGTGGGTTGTTCTCTGTCACATGCCATCCCCCTCAACCTCTCCTCCAGCAGTCTGATCCTCTCCTCCATCCCCCTCTCCCTCTCCTCCAGCAGTCTGATCCTCTCCTCTAGTGCTTTGTTCTGCTCCTGCTTCTGCTCTTTCTCCTGTTGAAGTTGTCTCACCACTGTCCAGAGTGTAGATATGTCTCTCTCCACCTCCAGCTCTCCTGGTCTGGTTAAGGGGTTGTTGTGCTGGACTGTTGTCTGGGTCTGTGCTGACTGGAGTGTAATCACCTGCTGTTCCAGCTCCACCTGCCTTACCTCCAGCTGGGTGAATTTATCCTTCATTTCAATGAGGGAGAAGTGCTCTGTACTGGGAGGTTGACTGTCTGCTGAGGGTTGCTCGTCTGTGGGGTTATATGATGAAGAGGTCTGGTCTGACCCGCTTGGGGTGGGGGTATCTTTATCAAGGGAGAGCTTCTCCTGCTGGGCTAATTCTTTGATTAGGTGAAAGTCCAGCTGAAACTGTTTGGGGTTGCCCTGTACCAATACTGTTCCAGACTCATATAGATTTATGTTAGCTGACTCAGAGTCCTCGTTGTCAAGTATCCTGAGTTTCCACCCCTCGTTAACCCCCCCTCTCTTAACAGAGGGGTAGTGTGCTAATATAGCACTGTGCCATGCCAGGGGATGGTTTGTGTGAAAGATAAGGTTGCTGATGTTCCCATTTTTGTAATAGTCAGCAAAAAGTGTCTCTTGATTTTCCATAAGGAGCTTCATTTTGTGCTCTTTTCTTGCCTTATCATTCTTTACACTCACAGGGTACTGTATTTTAATTACCTCTGAACAGCAGGAGGGAGCTTCTAAGGCCTCTCCATTTGGTTGGGGTAGACTATTCGACTCTTCTGCCATTGTTGGGCTAATGGTCTTTGACACCTCTCACTTGACACGTCAGTGCTAGTTGAAGCTGTATCAAGTCAGTTACAGTTGAATACAGTTGAAGCTGTATCTCTCTCAGTTCCACAAAAAATCCAAGTTTAACTAACTCTAAATCTATCTTTTTTAAAGAAAATGCTGAAAAATGCAGGAGCTCATCTGATCATCTGATCATGACCTCTCTCTCTCTCTCTCTCTCTCTCTCCTTGTTAGCTAGCTAGCTTCTTTCAGGAGAGTCCCTAGCAACTGCCTAGCAACAGGTAAACAACTTAGCTAGCTAAGAAAACGGTATAATTTTACTTTTTTCAAAAGCCTTTCTTCTTTGTTTGCTGCTTGTTTGGTCTCCTATTCAGTCTTGCAGTTTTCTTTTGCGTTTTTTCGATGTACTTTACTCTAAAAACCATGTAAAATTCAATATTTTTAGGAGCTCATCTTTTCAGCTGTTGCTGCTTAATTTGGAACTCCGGAACTCTCTCACCCTCTCTCTTTCTCTATATTTCTCTCTCTCTTGCCATCTCTCTCTCTCTCTCTCTCTCTCTCTCTCTCTCTCTCTCTCTCTCTCTCTCTCTCTCTCTCTCTCTCTCTCTCTCTCTCTCTCTCTCTTTCTCTCTCCTTCCTCTTTCTCCCTCTCTCCCTCTCTCTTTCAATTCAATTCAATTCAATTCAATTCAAGGGGCTTTATTGGCATGGGAAACATGTGTTAACATTGCCAAAGCAAGTGAGGTAGGTAATATACAAAAGTCAAATAAACAATAAAAATGAACAGTAAACATTACACATACAGAAGTTTCAAAACAATAAAGACATTACAAATGTCATATTATATATATGCAGTGTTGTAACAATGTACAAATGGTTAAAGCACACAAGTTAAAATAAATAAACATAAATATGGGTTGTATTTACAGTGGTGTTTGTTCTTCACTGGTTGCCCTTTTCTTGTGGCAACAGGTCACAAATCTTGCTGCTGTGATGGCACACTGTGGAATTTCACCCAGTAGATATGGGAGTTTATCAAAATTGGATTTGTTTTTGAATTCTTTGTGGATCTGTGTAATCTGAGGGAAATATGTCTCTCTAATATGGTCATACATTGGGCAGGAGGTTAGGAAGTGCAGCTCAGTTTCCACCTCATTTTGTGGGCAGTGTGCACATAGCCTGTCTTCTCTTGAGAGCCATGTCTGCCTACGGCGGCCTTTCTCAATAGCAAGGCTATGCTCACTGAGTCTGTACATAGTCAAAGCTTTCCTTAAGTTTGGGTCAGTCACAGTGGTCAGGTATTCTGCCACTGTGTACTCTCTGTTTAGGGCCAAATAGCATTCTAGTTTGCTCTGTTTTTTTGTTAATTCTTTCCAATGTGTCAAGTAATTATCTTTTTGTTTTCTCATGATTTGGTTGGGTCTAATTGTGCTGTTGTCCTGGGGCTCTGTGGGGTGTGTTTGTGTTTGTGAACAGAGCCCTAGGACCAGCTTGCTTAGGGGACTCTTCTCCAGGTTCATCTCTCTGTAGGTGATGGCTTTGTTATGGAAGGTTTGGGAATCGCTTCCTTTTAGGTGGTTGTAGAATTTAACGGCTCTTTTCTGGATTTTGATAATTAGTGGGTATCGGCCTAATTCTGCTCTGCATGCATTATTTGGTGTTCTACGTTGTACACGGAGGATATTTTTGCAGAATTCTGCATGCAGAGTCTCAATTTGGTGTTTGTCCCATTTTGTGAAATCTTGGTTGGTGAGCGGACCCCAGACCTCACAACCATAAAGGGCAATGGGCTCTATGACTGATTCAAGTATTTTTAGCCAGATCCTAATTGGTATGTTGAAATTTATGTTCCTTTTGATGGCATAGAAGGCCCTTCTTGCCTTGTCTCTCAGATCGTTCACAGCTTTGTGGAAGTTACCTGTGGTGCTGATGTTTAGGCCGAGGTATGTATAGTTTTTTGTGTGCTCTGGGGCAACGGTGTCTAGATGGAATTTGTGGTCCTGGTGACTGGACCTTTTTTGGAACACCATTATTTTGGTCTTACTGAGATTTACTGTCAGGGCCCAGGTCTGACAGAATCTGTGCAGAAGATCTAGGTGCTGCTGTAGGCCCTCCTTGGTTGGTGACAGAAGCACCAGATCATCAGCAAACAGTAGACATTTGACTTCGGATTCTAGTAGGGTGAGACCGGGTGCTGCAGACTGTTCTAGTGCCCGCGCCAATTCGTTGATATATATGTTGAAGAGGGTGGGGCTTAAGCTGCATCCCTGTCTCACCCCACGACCCTGTGTGAAGAAATGTGTGTGTTTTTTGCCAATTTTAACCGCACACTTGTTGTTTGTGTACATGGATTTTATAATGTCGTATGTTTTACCCCCAACACCACTTTCCATCAATTTGTATAGCAGACCCTCATGCCAAATTGAGTCGAAGGCTTTTTTGAAATCAACAAAGCATGAGAAGACTTTGCCTTTGTTTTGGTTTGTTTGGTTGTCAATTAGGGTGTGTAGGGTGAATACATGGTCTGTTGTACGGTAATTTGGTAAAAAGCCAATTTGACATTTGCTCAGTACATTGTTTTCATTGAGGAAATGTACGAGTCTGCTGTTAATGATAATGCAGAGTATTTTCCCAAGGTTACTGTTGACGCATATTCCACGGTAGTTATTGGGGTCAAATTTGTCTCCACTTTTGTGGATTGGGGTGATCAGTCCTTGGTTCCAAATATTGGGGAAGATGCCAGAGCTAAGGACGATGTTAAAGAGTTTTAGTATAGCCAATTGGAATTTGTTGTCTGTATATTTGATCATTTCATTAAGGATACCATCAACACCACAGGCCTTTTTGGGTTTGAGGGTTTTTATTTTGTCCTGTAACTCATTCAAGGTAATTGGAGAATCCAATGGGTTCTGGTAGTCTTTAATAGTTGATTCTAGGATTTGTATTTGATCATGTATATGTTTTTGTTCTTTATTCTTTGTTATAGAGCCAAAAAGATTGGAGAAGTGGTTTACCCATACATCTCCATTTTGGATAGATAATTCTTCGTGTTGTTGTTTGTTTAGTGTTTTCCAATTTCCCCAGAATTGGTTAGAGTCTATGGAGTCTTCAATTACATTGAGCTGATTTCTGACGTGCTGTTCCTTCTTTTTCCGTAGTGTATTTCTGTATTGTTTTAGTGATTCGCCATAGTGAAGGCGTAGACTCAGGTTTTCCGGGTCTCTATGTTTTTGGTTGGACAGGTTCCTCAATTTATTTCTTAGATTTTTGCATTCTTTATCAAACCATTTGTCATTGTTGTTCATTTTCTTCGGTTTTCTATTTGAGATTTTTAGATTTGATAGGGAAGCTGAGAGGTCAAATATACTGTTAAGATTTTCTACTGCCAAGTTTACACCTTCACTATTGCAGTGGAACATTTTACCCAGGAAGTTGTCTAAAAGGGATTGAATTTGCTGTTGCCTAATTGTTTTTTGGTAGGTTTCCAAACTGCATTCCTTCAATCTATAGCATTTCTTAATGTTACTCAGTTTCTTTGGCTTTGATGCCTCATGATTGAGTATTGCTCTGTTCAAGTAGACTGTGATTTTGCTGTGGTCTGATAGGGGTGTCAGTGGGCTGACTGTGAACGCTCTGAGAGACTCTGGGTTGAGGTCAGTGATAAAGTAGTCTACAGTGCTACTGCCAAGAGATGAGCTATAGGTGAACCTACCATAGGAGTCCCCTCGAAGCCTACCATTGACTATGTACATACCCAGCGTGCGACAGAGCTGCAGGAGTTGTGACCCGTTTTTGTTGGTTATGTTGTCATAGTTGTGCCTAGGGGGGCATATGGGGGAGGGAATGCTGTCACCTGCAGGCAGGTGTTTGTCCCCCTGTGTGCTGAGGGTGTCAGGTTCTTGTCCAGTTCTGGCATTTAGGTCGCCACAGACTAATACATGTCCCTGGGCCTGGAAATGATTGATTTCCCCCTCCAGGATGGAGAAGCTGTCTTTATTAAAGTATGGGGATTCTAGTGGGGGGATATAGGTAGCACACAGGAGGACATTTTTCTCTGTTAAGATAATTTCCTTTTGAATTTCTAGCCAAATGTAAAATGTTCCTGTTTTGATTAATTTAATGGAGTGAGTTAGGTCTGCTCTATACCAAATTAGCATTCCCCCTGAGTCCCTTCCCTGTTTCACACCTGGTAGTTTGGTGGATGGGACTACCAGCTCTCTGTAACCTAGAGGGCAACCAGTGGGTCCGTCTCCGCTATACCATGTTTCTTGCAGGATGACAATGTCTGCATTACCGATTTCTTTGGTGAAGTCCGGGTTCCTGCTCTTTAGGCCAAAGGCAGATGACCTCAGGCCTTGGATATTCCAGGATGATATAGTGAAGGCTTTTTGTTCCATAAAGTGTCCAATGTTGTTGGCCGTGTGGTTTGGCCTCAGGCCAGTAAGTGTGAGCAGAGCCTGCTGAGCATCTGGTACATGCCGTTGGCTTGGGCGAGTGTAAGAGTGGGGGTTGGGCCTGTTTGCCCGCTCACTACCTGGGCGTATGTGTGACTTCCATGTTGATGCTCTCTTTGCGGGGGTGGGGTGCATGGGGTGGGCAGGAGTGGCATAGGTCTGATCTGAGGGGGCCTAAATGGGGTGTGGGCATGGTTGATGTGGGGGGGTGTTGATTGGTTGGGGTGGGGGTGTGGATGTGTCTGGGGGTGCTGTGGTCTGGATGTAAGTCCTCTTGGCGTGGGTCCTCTATGTGTAGGTCCACGGGGGGGTCCTGCAGGTCTTGGAGGGTGTCTCGCTGGTCTGGGTGGGGTGTCTATTGATCTGTTGCTCCTGTGTGAAGTGTTGGGGCTGCGTTTGAGAGCGATGTCCTTTAGAGTCCGGACAAAGGTGGGCACTGCTGCCTTATAGAGGTGGACCTGGTCATAGAGGCTGTTCAAGTCCAGAGTGGAGTGGTGGGCCAGGAAAACATTTGGTTTTGAGGCACAGTCACGGGAAATGCTTGCGTTTACCCGCTGTATTGTAGCAGGGTGGAAGTCTTTTCGTGGTAGCAGGGTGGAGATAACCACTTGTGCATTGGGGAAAGTAGAAGAAGCTTTTTCAATCACTCCCTTCAGTGCTGTGGCCACCCTTTCCTGCTTTGCTCTCAGGTCGTTTGTGCCTGTGTGTATTATTATGTGGCTAGGTGAGCCTAGTTTGTCCTCAGACAGAAGGTCTAGGGCGCGCTGGGTGTTTGGACACCAGAGTTTAGACACACTGTGTTTGGGAAAAAGTTTTTTTTCTTCTATATATTTCCCATTTGAGTCCATAAGGAGAACAATCTGTGTCTTGTGTTTGTTCTCAGTGGGTGTGGGGGGGTTGTCAGGAGGGCTATCAGGGTGGCTGACAGGGGGGGTGCTCAGGGGGGGTGAGAGCTGCTGGGCTTGGGTTTTTTCTTTTGTCTGTTCTGCTGTGATGTTGACTCTATGGTCAGGGTCTGGTGTGGACTGTTCTGCTGTGGTGTCGAGACTTTTGTCCGGTGCTGAGGTGGGCTGTTCTGCTGGCGTCTCTGTGGGGATGGCCACCTCCCTAGTGGGTTGTTCTCTGTCACATGCCATCCCCCTCAACCTCTCCTCCAGCAGTCTGATCCTCTCCTCCATCCCCCTCTCCCTCTCCTCCAGCAGTCTGATCCTCTCCTCTAGTGCTTTGTTCTGCTCCTGCTTCTGCTCTTTCTCCTGTTGAAGTTGTCTCACCACTGTCCAGAGTGCAGATATGTCTCTCTCCACCTCCAGCTCTCCTGGTCTGGTTAAGGGGTTGTTGTGCTGGACTGTTGTCTGGGTCTGTGCTGACTGGAGTGTAATCACCTGCTGTTCCAGCTCTTTCTCTCTCTCTCTCTCTCTCTCTCTCTCTCTCTCTCTCTCTCTCTCTCTCTCTCTCTCTCTCTCTCTCTCTCTCTCTCTCTCTCTCTCTCTCTCTCTCTCTCTCTCTCTCTCTCTCTCTCTTTCTCTCTCCTTCCTCTTTCTATCTCCCTCTCCCTCTCTCTCTCTCTCTCTCTCTCTCTTTCTCTATCTTTCTCTCTTTTTCGCTCTCAGTCTCAGTCTCACTCTCTTAATTTCTATATTTCTCTCTCTCTTGCCATCTCTCTCTCTATTTTGGTCTCTCTCACTCTCATTTGCTCTCGCTGTCTCTCTGTCTCTGTCTCTCTCTGCTAATTACACTGTTCTTATTATCAGCCTCTGTATAGAGATAAGGGGAGGACTCTATTGTATCAGAGACAACGGACACCTGGCTTTGACAAAGTACTCAATCAAATCACAGAAGAAACAGAACTGCATGGGAAATTGTGCATCTTGCTCATTTATTTTCATATAACCAAATTTCAATTTGCAGGAAATGTAGTTTTCATCAAGTCTATTACATCCTTGCAGGATATTGAATGAAGAGATGTCTGGTTTAAATGTCTGTGGTTACTATGAGCTTTTTATGTTTAACCTCAGGTCATGGAAATACATGATTGATGGAAACAACATTTCCAGCAAATTAAAGTTTATATATTTGAAAACAAAGTTTAGTCTTGTGTTCAGCTTTACCAAGAAGATGTCCAGTTGCTAGGTTACTGCTATACTGGAGTCTCCCAGTGGGTTTAATTAGACACTTGTGTGGCCCACTACACTAGCTTTGGGGACAGGACAAAACAATCCATGACAATCCCTGTCAATATTGCCAACACAGCCACTGTGGACACCCTAGCCATCCTTTGGACACCTCATCTTCAAAGCCCTCATCTATGTGGTTGCTTGTGGGGCAGGGCAGGGTCCAGTGTAGGTCTGCTGGTGGTGGTGGTTATGATGGTTGTAATGGGGGTGGGGGGAGAGGTTACTGCCGTGGTCCAGGGAGAAAACAGGAAACATGTGCACTGAGGCAGGCACATCCTCCCTGGAGTGTGCCCATGTGACGATAAGTGTTTTGTAGCAGAAAGGAATGCTGGTCCAGCTGTTAACTGCACCCCCGGTGCCCACAAGCTGCTCTCATTGGTTCCTCTGAGTCTAATGGTCATATTGGTCAAGTGGTCATGTTTAGCCTTGGTTAGACCCACAACGTTGTCATCATGACTTGCCTTTTGCCTCGGCTACAACCGCTGGTGTTGTGACCCTCACTGAATAGAAATGGAATGTGGTCCTACTGCACCCCACCCCCTTAATCCCAGAATGTTGGATGTATGGAACATACTGTACTATCACTACCATTACACACTGACTGTTGTTCTAAAGTTTCCTCTCTCTTCACTCACCTAAGAGATAATGACATGCAGTAATCTCACAACAACAACTCTGCTGCCTATTCTAGTGTTGTGACATCGTACGGTATGCAACATGTTTTGGCACATGCCGGTGGAAAAGCTAACGGCATATTACATATATCAAATAGATAAACAGTATTGGTCTAATAAGCAACAGCAAACGTTTCTGGAGATTGCCGACCTCAGAGGAAAAACACTCATCCTTCAATAAGCTTTCCTCCCCTGTCAAACAAAAACAACCACAGGGAATATTTACTGTACTAAAGAAGACTAGTTTTGCCTGACTTCCTGTGTTACACCCTAAATACTCCATAAACTATCAAAATAAAGAGAGTCGCACACTCCATATATCACCTCCCAGTCATTTATTGGGTAAATCACCAACGTCTCTGCATCACTGTGCCTTCTTTTATAGTTTATTCGCCGTTAGTCAGCACCTCCACATTAAATAATTTTTCTGGGTGTGCCCCAGCTCATGTTTTTTATCACACCCTAAATACTCCCCAGCACGAGAGAAAGAACCCCAGCATGACCTGTGTGCGTGTGTGTGTGTGCGTGCGTGCGTGCGTGCGTGTGTGTGTGCGTGCGTGCGGAAGAATCCCATTGTGACCTTCCCTTTAATATCAGTCTTTTGAAGTCCAGGTGTGCATAACGATGGTGACAGGTGTGCGCCATAACAAGCAACCTGGTGACCTAGAGGCCGGAGAGGGAGCACACGTGACACAAGGAGAGTGCATAGGGCTCATACAGAAAGCAGACTCTCTGCTTCCTATACACAAACATACACACAACTGTAAACATAGCATACCAGTAGTTTAATATGTCAGAGCTTCAAATGAATGTGAAACTTCGATAAAGCGTAAATCATGGTCCTGAGATACAATTGTCTGGCCAGAGTCCAGCGGGAGAACACGCACCTCCCCACAGTTCACAACCAACGCGACTCCGGTACAAGTCCTCTATTCATTTCAATGTGTTGACAGCTGGAGAAGTTGCTTGAGCTGCGCTGAGTTCGAAAAGAATGAAAGCTAACGGTCCAATATTCTAGAACACTGCTGTGTGTACGAGTACACGTTTTCTAGACCCTTACGTGCAACACTTGGAAGGACAAATTTGCTTCACAGCAGCATGCAGAATACCCTGTATCCTGGTGGGCTTTTGACTTTCTTAGAAGTGATTTCCTGGCACAGCCACTTCTCAGTTCTGGGTGCTACAAGTTCAGGCATGGGCTGGTTTAATATTCTTTCTAAGTAGTTGAAATAAACGCCTGTAAATAGCAGGTAGAATCCAAAAAAGTCAACCATTATTATACTGACTGTCTTTGTGTCATTTTCTGATTCATTTGTAAGAAGAAAACAGGTAAAATAAGATGTATTGGCATCACATTGGCATCATTGAGCCACGACTGATGTTTTATATAACACTATGAAGACAATGATCAAGTGTGTTGCCAATGGCAAACTATGTTTAAACAAGCACTTCTTTTGAATTGAACATCATGCTGGTTACTACTTAGTTTCCTAATACCTAGAACCATCTCAGGCTTGAACGTACGCTGGGGAGAGATATCATTGCGTAACACAGGGAAATAGAACAACATAAACACAATTAAGGCCCAGGGATGCTTGAATTGTGGTCATCCTAGTGAAATGTGCAATAACTCATGTTAACCTTGGCATTCATTTGTGAGCTCATGGAATCTGATATTTGTTTTACTATCTCCATTCAGTTGCAATTCCTTCAATTTACAACATTGTGTACCTACTGTGGTCGTGGGTGCCAATGGTACTTTGATTTATCATGCGTAAAGCCTCAACAAAGATTTGGCTGAATAATGTTCTCCTCTATGCCAACCACACTTCTGAATTCCACCAAGCAAACCTCTGCATTTATCTATTTTTAACAACACCTTCTCTGTTCTCTCAGAGGCTACATCCATCAAGGAGTCGTAAGCTGCCTGCCATCAACAGGAGGAAAGATCTGCAGGTCACATGGATTAATCTCCGCCAATTGGATTATGAGTAGAAACAAGGCTTGGATACGAAGAGGAGGTAATCCTAAAAAGAAGTCCTTATTTTCTCCCCAATCGCATTAGCTCTGCACAGAGCCAGTAAATAGGAGGCTGTCTGTGGAAGGCCAGCTCCAGCTTGACTTTTATTGGCTAAACAAATTTGATGAAAATTTGTGGTTTTGACCTTTTTTCTGCGTTGTGTTAAGGCACAACGGGAGGTTCAGAGAGGCAGGCAGAGATAAGACTGAACGAAATGGAACGGCAGACGATGTCAGGGCCTTATCAGAACAGATCACCAGAAAGAGAGAGAGAGAAAGAGAGAGTGAGTGATAGAGAGAGAAGGAGAGGGAGAGAGCGAGAGAGTGAGAGAGCACGAGAGAGCGAGAAAGTGAGAGAGAGAGAAGGAGGGAGGGATAAAGAGAAGGGAGAGGAGAGAGAGAGAGAGAGAGAGAGAGAGAGAGAGAGAGAGAGAGAGAGAGAGAGAGAGAGAGAGAGAGAGAGAGAGAGAGAGAGAGAGAGAGAGAGAGAGAGAGAGAGAGAGAGAGAGAGAGAGAGAGAGAGAGAGAGAGAGAGAGAGAGAGAGAGAGAGAGAGAGAGAGAGAGAGAGAGAGAATGGCGGGCATCTCCTGTAAATATCAATGGAAGTGTCCAATAATGGACTTCTAAATAAAATGAAAGACATCCTGCTTTTTGAAATGGTGTTATCTTCCACTCACAGCACTTTTTCCCCATTAGGTGTCCCAGCGGTACGGGTAGTAACCATGTCACCTGTGTTGATAACAGCCTACTTAATTAATGGCTGACCAAACCCCTTTGATATGACAATTGCCTACACATTGTGTTTGGTTCTTATCGTTGTCATAATGGGGAAAAGGCCCAACCTAAGACTGAGGCAACTGAGAGGCAGCATAGAAGGGCACATGAGGAGAGCATGTAAGTCCCTCATTGTCTACACGGGGAATGACTTACAGTATATTTCTCTGTTGTTGCCAATAGAAACCGTGCAGTGCTGTTAATAAAGGATTTTCTCAGTTTCAGCTTAGGTCTTAATCCTTTGGCTTCAAAGTCTCCTGCTACTTAAAGGAATCCCCTCTCAAAGAAAGACTGTTCTCTCAAAGAAAGACTGTTCTCTCAAAGAAAGACTGTTCTCTCAAAGAAAGACTGTTCTCTCAAAGAAAGACTGTTCTCTCAAAGAAAGACTGTTCTCTCAAAGAAAGACTGTTCTCTCAAGGAAAGACTGTTCTCTCAAAGAAAGACTGTTCTCTCAAAGAAAGACTGTTCTCTCAAAGAAAGACTGTTCTCTCAAAGAAAGACTGTTCTCTCAAAGAAAGACTGTTCTCTCAAAGACTGACTGTTCTATCAAAGACGGACTGTTCTATCAAAGACTGACTGCTCTCTCAAAGAAAGACTGTTCTATCAAAGACGGACTGTTCTATCAAAGACTGACTGTTCTATCAAAGACTGACTGTTCTATCAAAGACTGACTGTTCTATCAAAGACTGACTGTTCTATCAAAGACTGACTGTTCTATCAAAGACTGACTGTTCTATCAAATACTGACTGTTCTATCAAAGACTGACTGTTCTATCAAAGACTGGCTGTTCTATCAAAGACGGACTGTTCTATCAAAGACTGGCTGTTCTAGCAAAGACTGACTGTTCTATCAAAGACTGACTGTTCTATCAAAGACTGACTGTTCTATCAAAGACTGACTGTTCTATCAAAGACTGACTGTTCTCTCAAATCCCAGACTGGCACAGATTCTCAGGCTCCATCTCAAATGGCCCCCTGTAGTGCACTACTACTAGTACTTTACACTACAGTAAGAGACCTGTCACCTGTCAATCGTTGTCATTTCAAATAGGATGAACTGTGTATGGTGGCCGTGAACATGCCTGAATGCAGAGAGATAAGCTGTAGCATTGCTCTCCCAGGAACATGTACTGAACAGCAGTATGGGATTACCTGGGGTCATAAAGGACCATGGTACACCCCTGAATGTTACGGTACATCACACACTCCCCTGACCTGTCATACGCCATGTTGGTCAGTTAAATGTAATGTTACACAATGACTGGCTGGACATGCGTTAATCAGCCTTATTTCCCCTTCATTTGATTAGGTTTATCACACCATGCAAAGGTGATGATCTCTGCACCAGCTGCAGACCTTTTCAGGACATGAAACTGTCAACATGGGCGAAAAAAAGAGGTTAGCATATTTCCTTGACGTTAATGAGGTGATCAGGCAGTGGAAGTGTCAATGTGGGCGAGAAAGATAAACATGCTCCTGGCCATTACAATAAGGAAGAGGTCTTATTATGGAGCTGTGTCAGATATAACTACTGTACTGTGTCAGTCATAACTACTGTGCTGTGTTAGATAAAACTACTGTACTGTGTTGGATATAACTACTGTACTGTGTTAGATATAACTACTATACTGTGTCAGATATAACTACTGTACTGTGTTAGATATACCTACTGTACTGTGTTAGATATAACTACTGTACTGTGTCAGATATAACTACTGTACTGTGTCAGACATAACTACTGTACTGTGTCAGATATAACTACTGTACTGTGTTAGATATAACTACTGTACTGTGTCAGATATAACTACTGTACTGTGTCAGATATAACTACTGTACTGTGTCAGACATAACTACTGTACTGTGTCAGATATAACTACTGTACTGTGTTAGAAATAACTACTGTACTGTGTTAGATATAACTACTGTACTGTGTTAGATATAACTACTGTACTGTGTTAGATATAACTACTGTACTGTGTCAGATATATCTACTGTACTGTGTTAGATATAACTACTGTACTGTGTTAGATATAACTACTGTACTGTGTCAGATATAACTACTGTACTGTGTCAGATATAACTACTGTACTGTGCCAGTCATAACTACTGTACTGTGTCAGATATAACTACTGTACTGTGTTAGATATAACTACTGTACTGTGTTAGATATAACTACTGTACTGTGTCAGATATAACTACTGTACTGTGTTAGATATAACTACTGTACTGTGTTAGATATAACTACTGTACTGTGTTAGACATAACTACTGTACTGTGTTAGATATAACTACTGTACTGTGTTAGATATAACTACTGTACTGTGTTAGATATAACTACTGTACTGTGTTAGATATAACTACTGTACTGTGTCAGTCATAACTACTGTATTGTGTTAGATATAACTACTGTACTGTGTTAGATATAACTACTGTACTGTGTTAGATATAACTACTGTACTGTGTCAGTCATAACTACTGTACTGTGTTAGATATAACTACTGTACTGTGTCAGATATAACTACTGTACTGTGTCAGTCATAACTACTGTACTGTGTTAGATATAACTACTGTACTGTGTCAGATATAACTGCTGTACTGTGTTAGATATAACTGCTGTACTGTGTTAGACATAACTACTCTGCTGGCAGGCAGATATACATTGAGCTTTGACGCAGAGGGAGACCCCCTAGTCTAAGACTCTAGATGGGGATCTCTATGTAGCTACATATGGAATTGTTTTTACTTGGTCATAAGATTGACCATATAGCTATTTAATTCGTAATTGTTGGACCCCTTTAGGTATACAAAAAAATATAAAAAATCAAATCAAATCAAATCAAATTTTATTTGTCACATACACATGGTTAGCAGATGTTAATGTGAGTGTAGCGAAATGCTTGTGCTTCTAGTTTCGACAATGCAGTAATAACCAACAAGTAATCTAACCTAACAATTCCACAACTACTACCTTATACACACAAGTGTAAAGGGATAAAGAATATGTACATAAAGATATATGAATGAGTGATGGTACAGAACGGCATAGGCAAGATGCAGTAGATGGTATAGAGTACAGTATATACATATGAGATGAGTAATGTAGGGTATGTAAACATAAAGTGGCATAGTTTAAAGTGGCTAGTGATACATATATTACATAAAGATGGCAAGATGCAGTAGATGATATAGAGTACAGTATATACATATACATATGAGATGAGTAATGTAGGGTATGTAAACATTATATTAAGTGGCATTGTTTAAAGTGGCTAGTAGTACATTTTTACATAATTTCCATCAATTCCCATTATTAAAGTGGCTGGAGTTGAGTCAGTATGTTGGCAGCAGCCGCTAAATGTTAGTGGTGGCTGTTTAACAGTCTGATGGCCTTGAGATAGAAGCTGTTTTTCAGTCTCTCGGTCCCTGCTTTGATGCACCTGTACTGACCTCGCCTTCTGGATGATAGCGGGGTGAACAGGCAGTGGCTTGGGTGGTTGTTGTCCTTGATGATCTTTATGGCCTTCCTGTGACATCGGGTGGTGTAGGTGTCCTGGAGGGCAGGTAGTTTGCCCCCGGTGATGCGTTGTGCAGACCTCACTACCCTCTGGAGAGCCTTACGGTTGTGGGCGGAGCAGTTGCCGTACCAGGCGGTGATACAGCCCGACAGGATGCTCTCGATTGTGCATCTGTAGAAGTTTGTGAGTGCTTTTGGTGACAAGCCGAATTTCTTCAGCCTCCTGAGGTTGAAGAGGCGCTGCTGCGCCTTCTTCACAACGCTGTCTGTGTGGGTGGACCAATTCAGTTTGTCCGTGATGTGTACACCGAGGAACTTAAAACTTTCCACCTTATCCACTACTGTCCCGTCGATGTGGATAGGGGGGTGCTCCCTCTGCTGTTTCCTGAAGTCCACAATCATCTCCTTTGTTTTGTTGACGTTGAGTGTGAGGTTATTTTCCTGACACCACACTCCGAGGGCCCTCACCTCCTCCCTGTAGGCCGTCTCGTCGTTGTTGGTAATCAAGCCTACCACTGTAGTGTCGTCCGCAAACTTGATGATTGAGTTGGAGGCGTGCATGGCCACGCAGTCGTGGGTGAACAGGGAGTACAGGAGAGGGCTCAGAACGCACCCTTGTGGGGCCCCAGTGTTGAGGATCAGCGGGGTGGAGATGTTGTTACCTACCCTCACCACCTGGGGGCGGCCCGTCAGGAAGTCCAGGACCCAGTTGCACAGGGCGGGGTCGAGACCCAGGGTCTCGAGCTTGATGACGAGTTTGGAGGGTACTATGGTATTAAATGCTGAGCTGTAGTCGATGAACAGCATTCTCACATAGGAATTCCTCTTGTCCAGATGGGTTAGGGCAGTGTGCAGTGTGGTTCCGATTGCGTCGTCTGTGGACCTATTGGGTCGGTAAGCAAATTGGAGTGGGTCTAGGGTGTCCGGTAGGGTGGAGGTGATATGGTCCTTGACTAGTCTCTCAAAGCACTTCATGATGACGGAAGTGAGTGCTACGGGGCGGTAGTCGTTTAGCTCAGTTACCTTAGCTTTCTTGGGAACAGGAACAATGGTGGCCCTCTTGAAGCATGTGGGAACAGCAGACTGGGATAAGGATTGATTGAATATGTCCGTAAACACACCAGCCAGCTGGTCTGCGCATGCTCTGAGGACGCGGCTGGGAATGCCGTCTGGGCCTGCAGCCTTGCGAGGGTTAACACGTTTAAATGTTTTACTCACCTCGGCTGCAGTGAAGGAGAGCCCGCAGGTTTTGGTAGCGGGCCGTGTCAGTGGCACTGTATTGTCCTCAAAGCGAGCAAAAAAGTTATTTAGCCTGTCTGGGAGCAAGACATCCTGGTCCACGACGGGGCTGGTTTTCTTTTTGTAATCCGTGATTGACTGTAGACCCTGCCACATACCTCTTGTGTCTGAGCTGTTGAATTGCGACTCTATTTTGTCTCTATACTGGGACTTAGCTTGTTTGATTGCCTTGCGGAGAGAATAGCTACACTGTTTGTATTCGGTCATGTTTCCGGTCACCTTGCCCTGGTTAAAAGATTGGTCGGACCAGCGTTGAACAGACCTGAGCTAGGGAGCTTGTTGTTTTAGTTTCTGTTTGTAGGCTGGAAGCAACAAAATGGAGTCGTGGTCAGCTTTTCCGAAAGGAGGGCGGGGGAGGGCCTTATATGCGTCGCGGAATGATTTGATGAAATATGGCTTTACTGCTATTAGCACATAGAAACGCATTGAATAACACATTCATTCATGAAAAATAAATTTAAAAATGAATCAGGGACAGGAAAAAAATTAATGATATTAGTAACCCTGGTTCCATGTGCAAAAATAACTATTCACTTCCATACATTTTTATGGCAGAGTCAGAAAATGACCTTCTAATGAGTACTGTGAAGCTTATAGGCACCGTAGAGCAAAACAGACAACATGTCCGAACTGGGTCCAAATAGAAAAGACCTGTTTTCGGCATGGTTCTTGGTCTCACAAACATCGCTGTAGCTCAGCCGCCTTCCACCGCAGAGGTTGAAAGCCTCTGCTTTGAACTACTTATTTTGGTTAAGTTGTGCAAGTCATAACTACTGTCCTGGCAGGCTGTCCTGGCAGGCAGTACATCAGTGTGTTATGGGTGTTACCAGGTGGAGAGGGGTTACATATACTGGCTAGAAAACCAAAAATACATGAACAAAGACCTGTGGCTCTCTATGTCACGGCTCTATGAGGTGTCTGGAGGGGAGACTACTTCAAGGGTCTCCTGTCATGAAGAAAAGCTGTAGTTCTGTAGAGCAATTTAAAACCTTGCTCTGTCAGATATAACAACTGTCTGATTTATTTCTCTGTTTTATCTCTCTCTCTCTTGCTCTCTCTCCATATACTGAGCCCCTCTATCTTACTCTTGCTCTAGCTCCACCTCCCTCTCTCTCTAAACTGACCACGTCTCCATCTCTTTGACTTCCTCATTCCTAAGAGTCACAGCTATAAAACGCCAGTAACCCTTAGCCCACAGATTGACAAGCCCCTAAATATCACAGGGTTTCAACTCTCCCTACCTCGGTAGGATGCGTGTAAATGTGTATGAGGAAGAGGAGAAACAGCAGAATGGACAGCATGGAACATTCTCCATACCATGACTCCCTATGACCAGTTTTCAAACACATTAACACAGTTCCAATAATGACCTCATTACATGATGGAAGATGTGGTTGTACAGTATCATAAGTAGAATATCTTTGTGTAACTCTACATGTGGGTATTCCATTATTCTAGTAATTGTTTAGTTTGGTTCTCAGGCTAAACTAGAACCTTGGATGTTGTTAATTGAATAGGATCTTAGGATAGGATAGGATTAGTCAGTCTCTGTAGGTGTAAGCTCTTCAGAGAAAGAGAGAGAAAGAGGAGAGAGTGAAACAGAGACAGAGAGAAAGAGGGAGAGGGGGACAGGTACACAGAGAGAGAGAGAGAGAGAGAGAGAGAGAGAGAGAGAGAGAGAGAGAGAGAGAGAGAGAGAGAGAGAGAGAGAGAGAGAGAGAGAGAGAGAGGAGAGAGAGAGAGAGAGAGAGAGAGAGAGAGAGAGAGAGAGAGAGAGAGAGAGAGAGAGAGAGAGAGAGAGAGAGAGAGAGAGAGAGAGAGAGAGAGAGAGAGAGAGAGAGAGAGAGAGAGAGAGAGAGAGAGAGAGAGAGAGAGAGAGAGAGAGAGAGAGAGAGAGAGAGAGAGAGAGAGAGGTGTAGATGCTCCCTTCCAGAAGAAGAATCCACTTTCCCTCATCAGAGAACTCCAAACATCCCCCTTTCTGGTTCCTCTATTATCTAAGCCCCATGCATTCATCCTTTGGCTACTGTACAGTCTACCCTCTCTAACACAACACAATGGACTGGGAATTCAATTCCATTCACAGAAGCTTATTATCCCATTCTTCCAACAATAAATCAATGCTTATACCCCCATCTGTGTGTGTAGAAGAACTCTTTATTATAATAGTGTGCATATTTTGACTTCTTCATAGATAGTTGTCACTCACGTTCAACAGGACTTTGTATTGTACACAGTGTTCTGTAAACTTAGCTCAGGTAATGCCAGGGCTCTACATTCACGTTGCAAAGTTACCCCGGTTACACTGGAGAATACATCTGTAAATAGATTCATCTGACCTACATCAAACACAATGATATAACAGTAACAGTGGACAGTTACGTTTAAAAGACTTTACATTCACGTTTAGTTTATAAACAATTTGATAAATACAAGATTAGATATATAACAAAAGAATATATTTATATATTTTTCCATATCTTATACTCCACATACAATATAATTGTTGTGTGTGGCTTTGCTTCCTGCCATTAATGTTATTTCACAATTTAAAAAAATGCAATTACATTTCAACTCCATTTCAATAAATAAAGAAACAGAAAAGAGAAACAGAACAAAACAAAAACGAAAGACAAAAACAGCAGACATCTCTAAAAAAAGGGGTGAACATTTTGGCACTTCCTTGGTGGTGAATTTTCTTTAAGTCAAGTTTGACAAAAATAGGCTTCAACAGATGACAATGTAACATATAAAGACACCATAAACAATTTAACATAACAATCCTTGTACAATGAATGAGGCATTTCAAACTTAAAATACACTAGCTATCCTTCCACACACACACACACACACACACACACACACACACACACACACACACACACACACACACACACACACACACACACACACACACACACACACACACACACACACACACACACACACACACACACACACACACACACACACACACACACACACACACACACACACACACACACACACACACACACCACTCTTTGAAGGAGAAGCTCCTGATTTCCCTCACCCATATGGACCACAAAACAATGCATTGGAAAGATGCAACATAACAAAGAGAACATTGTATAAAAAGTAAAGAAACGTCACTTGTTTTGTTGAGTCTACCTGTGTTAGTGCTGTAATTCAGTTAAGCTTTTGATAAAACAGGGCATTTCTTGCATGCCTGAAAACATTCCCTAAAACACTAAGAGTGCTTACCTATTCATAGAAAACTGAAACAAGTATTTCTGTTAAAGACTTCTTTCAAGTGCTGGATTCAACTTCATTTAATCAAAGCCTCCCTTTGTGTCTTCACCACTCTTCAATTACTACTGTTTATCCACAAGCACGGTGAAGGCAAAATCATTGGATCAAGGGCACAAGCCTCTCTGAAGAGGAAAATATGTTAGTACTATGCAACACATTAAAGTTGGTACACACAGTACCATTAGTAACCATAGCAGGACAATGTAGACCTCTACTCTGTGTAAAGGCCACGTGTAAAGCATAAGGACGACCACTTGCAAGACAAAACACTTCTGAATCTCAACATAAATTGTTCCCTTTTCTGTGAGACAGGTGACAAAAGCTTCAGATCTGTTTCAGGTAGGTTTCAAAAGATGGAGAAGGCAACTGGGGAAAACCTCTACTGCTGTAAGATGAATATCTAAAGGACATTGTCATTCAAACTGAATTAATAACGTATGTTGGTAACCATAAAGTGTATCTATCATCCACGAGCTCTGATCTGCAGGAGGATTCCTGAGTCGTCGGGCAAAACCTTTCTTTATGGACCAATGAAAACATTTACCTTTCTGTATGGACCAATGAAAACATTTACCTTTCTGTATGGACCAATGAAAACATTGACAGGTTCTGAAGTGTCTAGCTCGATAAGGCACTGACACAGTTGAGCTCTGTTATCTAGAGTAGTGACTGGGGACCTACTCAGTCAGACATACAAAGAGGGCAATGAAACTAGATTTCTTCCCTTTCTCGTTCACCTAAAAGCTTGAGGGTCCTCTTTGAAAAGAATCAAGAACATAAAAAGCAATGTGAGTCATGTTTGTCTCCCCCTGCCTAGAGTATACATGATGACAGAAGTGGTCATTTGGTACATTTTGACTTGGTTTAAGTGTCTAACTCATGTATAACTAATGAACACAGAACAACAGTCATCGTAAAAAAAACATGTAAAAAAAACAAATGATATGAAAAACAATAACTGTGTCCATGAACACAGAAAACACCTGTAGATGCTCTGCATGGAATGTCTCCATCTTATGAGTTGTATACGTTTAAAAAATGACGATGATGACGATGTCACATGGTAAAAAGTTTTAAATAAAAAGATACTTCAAAAGCAAAAACATGGAGGATACTGAGTTGACTCTGTAGGCAGAGGTTGATGAGAGAATCTGTAGTCACTCGACAGAGAGAGAGGGAGATGAGGGGCGGAGTGGAAAAGAGGGGATGGCAGGTCGCAGGTTGGCTCAGAACCAACAGAACACAGAGAGGCAGAAAGGAGCATGGCGTTTTCCCTGTCCATCCTCCAGTAGCAGGAGGCTCAGCAGCAGGAACATCTGCTGTCGAAACACAATGACTCCAACACCCCGGAATTGTGAGTAGTGGGAAGGTTGGGTGACATCAGGTTGTCAGATAGCCAACCAGTGCTTGAGCTGAAATAGAAAAGAGTGAATTTGATAAAGCCTCATTGCCAATGCAGTATGGAGCATCATTAGAGGTCACATTCATTCATAGTTTTCCATTCTGGTCATCACTCTGTCTACCTCCACTATGCCTCTCTGTTTTCCAGCCCTTACAGATGTAGAACCTTAAACACACTACAAGTTTGCATTTCCTGCTGTGAAAGAAAATTCTCAGCAACAAAAGAGTGATCAAATTGAGTTTTAAAAAGGCTTCTAAAGTTTGTCATTTTCACTTTAAAATGTCAGACTTAATTTGCCATAATGAAAAATATATCAACCCCTACAAAAATGTCCATTCATTATAATACACATAATAATTCAAATGTCCTGTTGCTGCAGGATTATTTTCCTGCTCTAGCACACTGGCTCAAATTAAGATCCAACATCTGTACTCACCGTGAACTGTCTGATGGTAGCTCCCTCCGCCACCAGATGATGTTCGTGTTCTGGTGTGATGCAGTAGGCTATCCTCTGAAAAATAAACCATTACAGTACATAACTCATACATTACAATAAACATATAGTCTTACACTGAAAAAATCTGAATCCAAAGAGATTAGATGCACATTGTCCCAAGCACAAGAGATATGATCTTGAAGCTTGTAATAAACTAGCGCTTTAATCTATGGTCACAGTTTATTCTATAGATCCACCATTTCTTCTATAGATAAGGAACTTCGAGATAGCTCAAATATGTCGAACAGCGTTCTGATTCTGATGTGATCAGGCTGGACTGGATGTACACTGTACTGTAATGTGTACTGCATGACCTCTGATGTCTCTTCCAGATTGCCCCCATCCTCATATCTGACTGAGTGCACTTGGTGTGATAACTGTATGATAAACTGTGATCTCAGCTGGAGGAAAAGCATGAGAGATAGTCATGGAAGGAGTCTAAACACTGCCAGGATATCAGAAGGAAATGCCACGAGGAGTGAGTAGGAAAACACAAGGTAACACTGTTTACTGCTCAGGAAGATAATCAAAGCTGTGGAATGTTGTTTTTATGATTGTACTGTACACTGTTCAGGCTTTGAACCCTCAAGATCTCTAACCAGCGTCCCAAAAGTACTGACATCATCAACCATCAACCATTGAAAAGGAAAAAGTCCGTTTATGAGTCAGTTCAATGTCAAGCCGTGAAGACTCCAAGCTAAATGCTTGCCATTGATCTAAGATTATCTTTGCATAAAATAAACACATACTAACCCAGGGGGCCAACCCTGGTTGAAATGACATCATAATCTGGTTATAAGGATGGCATTTCAACCAGTTTTGACCGCTGGGATACAGATAAGAGGTTGCTATTTACCACAGCTTTAAAGCTACATGACTTCAAGCTACAGTACATACTGTACCTGCCAACATTAACACTACATGTTAAAACCTCTTAAGGATTGGACCCTTTTTCACCTAAAATGACATACCCAAATCTAACTGCCTGTAGCTCAGAACCTGAAGCAAGGATATGCATATTCTTGATACCATTTTTTAAATGTTTTTATTTTACCTTTATTTAACTGGGCAAGTCAGTTAAGAACAAATTCTTATTTACAAGGATGGCCTACCCCGGCCAAACCCGGACAATGCTGGGCCAATTGTGCACCGCCCTATGGGACTCCCAATCACGGCTGGTTGTGATATAGCCTGGAATCAAACCAGGGTCTGTAGTGACGCTTCTAGCACTGAGATGCAGTGCTTTATACCGCTGCGCCACTCAGGAGCCATTTGAAATGAAACACTTTGAAGTTTGTGGAAATGTGAAATTAATGTAGGAGAATATAACACATTAGATCTGGTAAAAGATAATACAAACATAAAACATGCGTTTTCTATTTATTTTTTTGTTCCATAATCTTTGAAATGCAAGAGAAAGGCCATACATTAAGATAGTAGCCTATGTGTAATTTAGATTGTTTCCACAAGATGGCAGCAGTGTGTGTGCAAAGTTTCACAGATCAACCCTTAAAGAGATTGGTGGGGCTAATGCTTAAGAGGGTGTGAACAATGTTGATTGCGTGTAGACAAAGAAGGGCTCTCCAATAGTAGTACCAAAACATTGAAAGACGGTTTTCTCAAAAGTGAGTTTACAAGTTGATCAACTTTTAAAGCACAATTACTTTCCCGTTGTTTCCTCAAATGCAGTGTATGATATACCATTTTGTAGCTCTAAGTCTCTACTTTTATCCCATGTAAAAAAAACGGAGATTCAAATGTTGCTACATAAGACCGAATCCAGATGGTGAGTCACATTTTATCTCTGGGACCCTCAGGATGACAAATCAGAGCAAGATTACTGAATGTAAGTACATTATTTACCTTCAGAGGTGAATGTCTCACACCAGTGTTGTTGTTGTTGTGCACTATCCAAATCAAATCAAATTTTATTTGTCACATACACATGGTTAGCAGATGTTAATGCGAGTGTAGCGAAATGCTTGTGCTTCTAGTTCCGACAATGCAGTAATAACCAACAAGTAATCTAACCTAACAATTCCACAACTACTACCTTATACACACAAGTGTAAAGGGATAAAGAATATGTACATAAAGATGGTACAGAACGGCATAGGCAAGATGCAGTAGATGGTATCAAGTACAGTATATACATATGAGATGAGTAATGTAGGGTATGTAAACATAAAAGTGCATAGTTTAAAGTGGCTAGTGATACATGTATTACATAAAGATGGCAAGATGCAGTAGATGATATAGAGTACAGTATATACATATGCATTATATTAAGTGGCATTGTTTAAAGTGGCTAGTGATACATTTTTGATCAATTTCCATCAATAGAGTGGTATTTTTTTTCTGTAATAGCTACTGTAAATTGTACACTGCAGTTAGATTAACAAGAATTTAAGCTTTCTGCCCATATAAGATATGTCTATGGACTGGAAAGTTGGCTGTTGTATACAACGTTTTCTAGTCAAATTATCGCATATGAGAAACAATGTTTTTAAATGTATGTAAATTGTACAGTCGTTTGTCTGTCATGCCTTTTACGTTATATGTCGGACCCCAGTAAGACTAGCTGTCGCCATTGGCATTGGCTAATGGGCATCCTAATAAATCAAATCGATCTAAGGTTATCTTTACATTATATAAACAACAACTATGCAGATGAGAGGGATTTGTTTTTCCACTGACCTGTTTGAATGTCCCTGGCATACTGAGGAACTTGTAGATGGCGTAGATGGGCACAAACATCATGGAGGACAGAGCTACGCCCCAGCCAATCACATTGGACCATGAAGGAAAGACATAGTCATCATAACTCAGGCCCGTGGACGTCACGATGCTGGCTATCACCACGACCTGGGGAGAGGAGAGAAACAACAGAACAGATAGCTAGGTCATCATACAAACTGAGGACAGGAGAAACAACAGAACCGTTAGCTAGGTCACCATACACACAGAGGACAGGAGAAACAACAGAACGGATAGCTAGGTCACCGTATAAACTGAGGACAGGAGAAACAACAGAACTGTTAGCTAGGTCACCGTATAAACTGGGGAAAGGAGAAACAACAGAACGGATAGCTAGGTCACCATATCAACAGAGGACAGGAGAAACAACAGAACGGTTAGCTAGGTCACCATATAAACAGAAGACAGGAGAAACAACATAACGGTTAGCTAGGTCACCATATCAACTGAGGACAGGAAAAACAACAGAACGGTTAGCTAGGTCACCATATAAACTGAGGACAGGAAAAACAACAGAACTGTTAGCTAGGTCACCATATAAACAGAAGACAGGAGAAACAACATAACGGTTAGCTAGGTCACCATATCAACTGAGGACAGGAGAAACAACAGAACGGTTAGCTAGGTCACCATATAAATTGAGCACAGGAGAAACAACAGAACGGATAGCTAGGTCACCATATAAACTGGGGACAGGAGAAAAACAGAACTGTTAGCTAGGTCACCATATAAACTGGGGAAAGGAGAAACAACATAACGGTTAGCTAGGTCACCATATAAACTGGGGACAGGAGAAACAACAGAATGGTTAGCTAGGTCACCATATAAACTGAGGACAGGAGAAACAACATAACGGTTAGCTAGGTCACCATATCAACTGAGGACAGGAGAAACAACAGAACAGTTAGCTAGGTCACCATATAAATTGAGCACAGGAGAAACAACAGAACGGATAGCTAGGTCACCATATAAACTGGGGACAGGAGAAAAACAGAATGGTTAGCTAGGTCACCATATAAACTGAGGACAGGAGAAACAACAGAATGGTTAG
Source organism: Salvelinus alpinus (assembly GCF_045679555.1). NCBI lineage: Eukaryota > Metazoa > Chordata > Actinopteri > Salmoniformes > Salmonidae > Salvelinus > Salvelinus alpinus. Next base: position 28,354,972 of record NC_092118.1, read on the forward strand.
CTAGGTCACCATATAAACTGGGGACAGGAGAAAAACAGAATGGTTAGCTAGGTCACCATATAAACTGAGGACAGGAGAAACAACAGAACTGTTAGCTAGGTCACCATATAAACTGGGGACAGGAGAAACAACAGAACGGTTAGCTAGGTCACCATATAAACTGGGGACAGGAGAATCAACAGAACTGTTAGCTAGGTCACCATATAAACTGAGGACAGGAGAAACAACAGAATGGTTAGCTAGGTCACCATATAAACTGAGGACAGGAGAAACAACAGAACCGTTAGCTAGGTCACCATATAAACTGGGGAAAGGAGAAACAACAAAATGGTTAGCTAGGTCACCATATAAACTGAGGACAGGAGAAACAACATAACTGTTAGCTAGGTCACCATATAAACTGAGGACAGGAGAAACAACAGAACGGTTAGCTAGGTCACCATATAAACTGAGGACAGGAGAAACAACAGATCTGCTAGGTCTTGATGCTGGCTATCACCACAAAGTAAGGAGAGGAGAAAAAACAACAGAGTGGTTATAATATTCCCAACGAGACATCATACAGAGCTTCTGTAGAAATAACAAATACTCCTCCTCCACTCCGCCACTGTTCATTTTGACAAAAAAATGTAAGCATTGCAGAGATGAAATTGAGTTGAATAGAACAGACTAGGGCATGGTCGCTCCCTCTGGGGTTTGAACATACTGTAGTAGACTTTCACTGTAAGTACTCTGGTTCACCAGGCTGCTGTAGACTAGAGACTGGAGGCCCATCACCACTGAACTGTAGCTCTGTAGCTTTGTAACTGTTGCCCCAGAGAGCAGCAAACATCACTAGTAGTTATAATACAACACTGGAAGGTCAGGGAAGTGTCTCTTCCTCGTCTCCAACTGAATATCAAAGGCCAACAACATTCTTCTATGTCCTTCTTCTACAAATGCAATCTATGCAACAGCCAAAGTTGCATGCTATCTTCCTGATATTAGCTGTTTCTGCCTTGCTTCTGGAGGTAAGGCTAGCAGAACTATGGTAGCATACACTACACATTAAAACTAAACAATGATAGCTCTCCTCAGACATAAGGTTTAAAGATCATGGTGATATATTGGCTTACAATCTAATCTACCTCTTTCCTGGCTTTCAATCTTCCTCTGCTCTTTTTATTTCCTGTTTGCCATATAAAACATATAAACTTCCCATATGGAAGGAAGAATATTGATTTATGACTGATCATAATCAATGTAAAAGCATTAAGGGAATAACAACATTTCCCACCAAGACAGATAATGTGCTTTTGGTATTCCTTATCTATACAAACCCATACAGTATCTGTGCTTCATTGACATAGCATATTTCTAATATTATAAAATATAGAGACCTACACATTGTCATGACGTGGCCCTCTTTGGATATAGCAAGCACCAACTCTCTCTCTCTCTCTCTCTCTCTCTCTCTCTCTCTCTCTCTCTCTCTCTCTCTCTCTCTCTCTCACCACCTCTCTCTTCCCCCTACACCCAGGCTCTGTTATCTCAGGTCGTAAATTCCTGGAGGAGACTCTTTCCCTCATGCAGTATAGAGAGAGAGAGTTTCACAGTAGAACAAAGGAACTTCTTCTACATCACAGAACTTGAGAACTGAACAATATCCATGTTTTGGAGAATGTGTAAACGGTCGGTGGAGAAGCCAGCTACGACCTGGTCCGTTTTGTTTAAAGTTTGTGACCTCATTGAGAGACAATACAGCCACATTACCATATCTCTGTTTATACAAGAGTCTCCGTTATGAGATTTGCATCTAATTATTGTATAAAATGAATGAGTAAATATTTAACTATTTGTGAAATTATGTAATGCGATTTTAAACTGTTTAATGAAAGAGAATCCAATTCCCTTTAAAGTTAACTAAGTCATTGGCCCGCCCCATGAGCACAGACATTGATCTGGCGTCATTGGACAGCCTTTTCTGCTGTTCCGAATAAAACCTCCACCTAGAGAAGCCCACTTTCGACCAAGCGTACCTCGATTACCGAGAGGGCTAAGGTTTGAGTAGAGACCATACATTCCTTGGTTGCTGAATTCTTAACCATACCACGTGGTTACACTCTGAGACTATCGATACCGACAGAATAAGAGCAAATCTTCGATACTAATTACTAGTCTGCAGCTAGGAATTATGTACCATTATATGCGAAGACTGACAACCACCGAAACATCTATCTATAAGAACTTTTCTGAATGTTACTCTGAAGTATCCATTCTAACCAGACTCCAGCGACGCAGAGAGAATCTCGGATGAACTTTCCAACAGAAAAGGACGATTCCAACAGAGATCACGATGACACACTGAGCGTAAATATATTGATTGATTGCAATTATTCCCGAATGAGTGAGCGTTCATGTGCAAAGGATTAGCATTTCAATTATTATAATTATCAACTGTGTAGTGTCTTTTGTCTTTCGTGCCCTTCTCAGTCCCTTTGTCTACCAAGCCTCCATACCGGTTTAGCCCACTAGGGCACATCCCCTATAATTTCCTTGTAACCATATCTACTGTTTGTTTGTTTGTTATGCATTTCTGTGATTATTTAGTTAGTTAGTAAATAAATTATTAAGACAATTGATGTATGGATGATTCATAGCAAAGACTGGGTTCGTTTGGAATGAGACTAACGTGAGGTAAAGAATAATTCATTAATTAGAAGACTAATTGATCAGATATTAAAATATCTGAAAAGTTATATTAGGAAAATTATAACTTTGTAATCTGAAGATTTTCCTTGGTGCCCTGACTTCCTAGTTGATTACATTTACATGATTAGTTTAATCATGTAATTATAATTACAGAGAATTGATTTGATAAAATAAGTCTTCACTTTAATGATGCCAAAGACACGACAAACATCCTTAACTAATTCCTAGTGCACTGAACATTCTGTAAATCAATATGTTCAGTAAATTGTAGTTCAAACAATCAATCAAATGTATTTATAAAGCCCTTTTTACATCATCCGATAACTCAAAGTGCTGTACAGAAACCCAGCCTAAAACCCCAAACAGCAAGCAAAGCAGATGTAGAAGCACGGTGGCTAGGAAAAACTCCCTAGAAAGGCAGGAACCTAGGAAGAAACCTAGAGAGGAACCAGGCTCTGGGGGGGGCAGTCCTCTTCTGGCTGTGCTGGGTTGAGATTATAACAGTATGACCAAGATGTTCAAACATAGTTATATTGTAGTTGAATCAGTTTTCATGCAGAGTTCATGTGATGCTAATCTATTCTTGGAGATACAGTACTTCTAACATGGAGGCGAACAACCTTTAAAAAAATATAACAGGAAAACATATTTCCTGTGGCAAATTACAAATTGCTGGCACATAATAGGAGTTTAAAAAGACTATAGTACAGTATATGGCAGCCAGTAACAATTAAGAAACCTCTGTTGTGAATTTCCTAATTTCCTCCTTCAAGCACAATGACATACCATAGATCATGATTCCTACAGTATGTTTAATACCTTAGGCTTGTGTCAGATAATTTGCCCTCCCATCCCCACCCCCAGCACCATGCCAAAGGCTTCCACCCCACCCCTGTCCCCCAACCAGCCCTTTCTTGCCCCCCGGGGGTCTTACTAGTAGGAAGGTGGGGCTGACAAACTTCCAGCACAGCCTCCAGTAGAGACCTGGCTTGAAGCCCATCATGCGCTCGATATCCTCACTGAAGCGGTCCACGCCTGGAGAGGAAACACAGGGTAGAAGACCAGGGCATGAACTCACGCACACAGAACCAGACCCATAAACCCACTGCAGACCTGGGTTCAAATAGTACTTGTTTCCTTACAAATACTGAAGCTGAGCTTGATTGAGCTTGCCCGGTGCAATACAACCAATAGTCCCGAAAGTAGAAACCCTGCCCATCTGGCACTACGGGAAGGTTGAATCAAACACTCAATGTACTTTAAAGAAAACAAATACTATTTGTACCCAGGTCAGACCCACACTCCACTTTGCTTCTGATGTCTCAAGTTCACAGGAGAACTAACGCTCCTCTCATCAATTTCCATACATAACAGGTGGAGCATTGGCTGAGAAAGAGCTTCATGGCACACAACTCCAATTTCTTGTATAATTATGAGTTCACACAGCAGTAAAAATGCAGCTCAATGATATCTGTTTCATAAAAGTCTCTGAGCCTTCCAAATATGTTATATTATAATTTCACACAGGGTTAAGTCTGCCTATAAGGAGATGGACTGTGTCCCAAACGGCACTATATAGTACACTACTTTTGACCAAAAGTAGTACACTATATAGGGAATATGGTGCCATTCGGTACACAACCATGATGTTTCTATAGCTTGGGCATAATGTTTCTTTATCAGGGCAGCCCAGGCCTGTTAACATCTACAAGAAGACCCTCTCCGTTTATCTCCTCCCTACAACAGCTCAGCATCTGGGGTGCTCTGTCTGTCTCACCTCCTCATGAGGTTCAGTTTCAACAGTTAATGCTGATTATAAATCATGGTGTACATTGATGGGCTGTAGTTTAAAGATAAAGCACAAGTCATCTTGTCGACGTACAGTATTATCTCTGTCAGTAGTTAGCCTCCCCTCCCTCCCCTCCCTCTCACTCCTCTGACCCCCACCAAGGGAGACAGTCAGTAGTTAGCCTCCCATCAGTGGTCTGTGTGTGGCTCTGGCTGTGGCCTACTTTATGACGGCTGCAATCTACTGTCTGACAATGGGAGTGTATGGAGGGATGGAGGGATGGAGAGGAGTGGAAGGGAGCAGGGAGGAAGGGAGAAGGCAGGAGGTGTAGGGAAGGAGGGGAGTGTATGGAAAGCTGAAGACATGGAGAGGGAGCAGAGGAGATGAGTATTGGGAGAGATGGAGATCTATTAGTGAAGAGAGGCAGTCTAGAAGATAAGAGGAGGGAGGGAGTGTATGGAGAAATGGAAAGAGGAGTATTGGGAGAGATGGAGAAAGGGGGTTAACAGTGGAGGTCTAAGGAAGGGAAGCACGGTGTCTCTACACTGCCAGTAAAGGTCAGGTGTAGCTGCAGGGCCTGGGTAGTGAAGATGCCAGGGAGTTAGGGAGGTTGAGAGAGCCCAGCGGAGGAGAGGGCAGGCCAGGAGAGGGCAACTGTGGGCAGGGGGTGATGGAGGGTGGGGTGATGGAGGGATGGACAGAACAAAGGGCTGGGCTCTAATGAACAACAGAAGAGGATGAGGAAAGGTACATTAGATAAGCAGGTTCACCACAGTAAGAAGTCAGCATTAGTATGTGCCTCTGTACTAGGCTAAGGGGGACCGATTATACATACCGTAGAACCAGGACACCCCAATGGCCTCAATCAGCACCCCAAACAAGATGGAGGTCCCCGCCGCATAGTTATCCAACAAAGTCAGCACATATATACCTCCCTGACAGACAGAGAGAGAGAGACAGATACAGAGACACGATGACAAAAGGTTGTTGCAGATGTTACTGAGGGCAACCTGGCTGCAGTTAACTACTGTGAGCTGACAAGGATAAGCATGAAACAAAGCTTATCCAGTCAGTCAATAACAATACTTCACATGGTTGGACAGGGGTTTCCCTTTTCTGTCTTTGCTGTGACTGATCCACCTAAATCACAGAGGCACACTCTATCTTGTGTCTCTTTGGTTTGATTTATGCAATCATATGACAACTATGGAAATCATATGTGACTCAGAGGAACAGGAAGTGACCTCACATTAGTGACGCAGAAGAGCGCGACAAGGAAGGTTCCGAATGCCGTGGCGAAGGTGAACAGCTTCCTGTTCCTCTTCAGGATCTTGAAGTCGTCCGACAGTCCTGTGATGACTGCCTCCATACCGCCCATCTAGAAGACAGACAGACAGACAGACAGACAGACAGACAGACAGACAGACAGACAGACAGACAGACAGACAGACAGACAGACAGACAGACAGACAGACAGACAGACAGACAGACATTAGGATGATTCAGTGGCACAAACACATTAACCATAGTGCCTACAGCAGCAATGTAACAGAATCGCACAAAGTCTTCGCACCCAAACAGAATACCTTTGGCCTAGAATATAAATGATCAGCCCTAGCTTTCTTAGTGCAGTGCTACATTGGGCAAGACTACTACTGTAAAATAAGATGTTCCCCTGCTGTGGAATTTCCTTTCTCTCTTCATTTACAGTAAATTATCACCTTGTGTAACTGAGATATTGAATGAGGAAAAATGTAAATCTCTGTGAACAAAGTTTTCCTGTGTTTCAGGTTGCGGTACATGTGATTTTCCACCTCATGGTTATTGGGTAACAGTCAAAACAACTGCCTTCCCACACTGCTGCTAGTCTAGATAATACCTAGAGCACTCACTGCAACCATGGGAAAGTAGAATAATGCAGAGAGAGACAGAGCGAGGGACAGAGAGAGACAGAGAAAGAGAGAGAAAGAGAGAGAGAGAGAGAGAGAGAGAGAGAGAGAGAGAGAGAGAGAGAGAGAGAGAGAGAGAGAGAGAGAGAGAGAGAGAGAGAGAGAGAGAGAGAGAGAGAGAGAGAGAGAGAGAGAGAGAGAGAGAGAGTGGAGGAGATTATATAGTATTCTAATCTTCACATACTATAAATCCACTAGATAGATCAGATAAACCCACCATAAGATAGAAACAAATGGTCAGTAGCCATATGTGCCCTGTGGTGGGACATAGCATGTAGTCATTCAACCCTGAGGAGGGCCAGTAACTCACAGAGCTGTCGATGCCCAGAGTCAGCAGCATGATGAAGAATACTATGGCCCAGAAGGTAGATCCAGGCAGGGTGGAGATGGCCTCAGGATAGATGATGAACACCAGTCCTGCACCTGCACTCACACAAAGATACACAGATAGAGACACTTGTGATAGGACATACCAGAGCCAACTGATTACCATCAGTCTATAAAACGGTGCCTTGTTTGGTGGGATGCTGAAATAAAACAGTAAATTGTTGGGTGGGATGTTAATGTATAACTTCTTTGTCCTGAGCTTGACCCTGTCCACAAGGTCGTTTTAGAGGAAATAAGAGATGATTTAACAATGGAAAGGAAAGTGAAAGAAGGAGGAGCGGATGGAGAAAGATAGAAGTGAGGACATAAGATGACAACGAAATGACAGACACCTAGAGACAGTGGCAAGTAGAAGACAGAAGAACTAGAAAGCAAAGCAGATTTTTAACAGATCCCATTATTTTTGTATGTCTGCCAACCCCTCTCCACAGCAGGCCAGTATTTATGTGACTACTTGGAAACTGTTTGCCTTAAAAAAAACAGTTTGAAATGTTCTCTGGTATTTCAATTCCATCTGAACCCCAGAGCCTCTCAGCTACTGTTGCAATCAATTACATTAAAAGCGTTTCACGTTGCTGCTCATTCTTAAAGGGATGATTCGCCCATTTTGAATGTTATATCATTTTTGTGCATCACTGAGCAATGTTCAATCGATTCCTGGGATCATTTCATGTTTTCATGTGTATCTGAGCTATTGCCGTACAAGCAGGCAGAAATACAGCCGGTATGACGAGTTTTGCATCACTTGTCATGCTGGCCATATTTCTGCCTGCTTGAATGGCAGTAGCTCAGATATACATGAAAACATGAAATTGCTTATAGATTAACAAAAACGGTATAACATTCAAAATGGGTGAATCTTTCCTTTAAGTTGTTTGATTCAGTGAGCAGTAACAGTAAGCTTGAGGAATGTTTAGTTCCATGATGAATTTATAGATGTTTTGACTGGGTTTGAAACTCTCTAAATGGTGTGTAGATGACTGACTGTTGGGTGTTGTCAGAATCCTGTCCTCCCTTAGAGCAGGTGACTCCCCTCGCTCTTCTCAGGGTCAGACAGGGACTGTTCATGTGTTGAGTCTGTCCTAGCTGAGTCATAGCCTGGGTGGATCCACCATACAAACACAGCACTCTGGGGGCTGACCAGGGAAAAGAGAATACTGTGGGTAGCCTGCAATATAGCCTTATACTGTATGTTTCCTAATAAGGCATGTCTATCTTCCTATCTTTTTCTTTGTGTTTTATGAGGTATCTATGCTGTGGACAGTTTGGTCATAAATCTGGGTCTAAATGAAGTTGGGTGTGTTGTTGGAGTGTGTGTGGTCTGGGTGTGTTATGCATGTCATCCTCCACACCACTTACTGTGTGTGTGTGTGTGTGTGTGTGTGTGTGTGTGTGTGTGTGTGTGTGTGTGTGTGTGTGTGTGTGTGTGTGTGTGTGTGTGTGTGTGTGTGTGTGTGTGTGTGTGTGTGTGTGTGTGTGTGTGTGTGTGTGTGTGTGCATGCATATCTAGTAGGGTTCCTTTCACCTTCGGTGGCCACGTCCTCTATCCTGACTCCGTGTTTGTAGGCCATGTAGCCGAGCACAGAGAAGATGGCAAACCCTGAAAAGAAGCTGGTGACACAGTTCACTGTGCTGGTCAGGATAGCATCCCTGTTGGGAAGAGAACACACACATAAAACATGTTTAGAAAAATAAAGCTACCATGATAGTACCAGGACAGGTTTTAGAACAATAATAAACCCACCATATTAACACTTCGACTTCCTGTTGCTTCCTTGAACCATAGTCAATCTAAACCAACATTTTTATTGGAACCATATCTTGGGTCGTGTCTTGAGGGTCTTGTCTTGAGGGTCTTGTCTTGAGGGTCTTGTCTTGAGGGTCTTGTCTTGCCGTAACCCCCCACCCCACCACCAAGCCCTGGGTCCAACCTCACCACATCACAGCAAGCTTCTGCCACAACATGGACCCAGCAGAGATCTCCCAGATCCGGAATGTGGTAGCCCACCAAGGAGCACTGTTAGGACGGCAGCAAGAACAGCTCTCCCAAATCTCCAGGAACCTTCTGGCACTTGCTGAGTCCTCCAACCATGGCACGCCCCCAACCCAGGAGGATCCAATGCACAGGTCTCATCGCCCAGTGCTACAGACGTCGTCGTGGTTCCTCCAGGGAACCTGCACCAGGAACCCAAGATCCCAGCCCCTGAGCGGTATGACGGTCACCAGGGTCTGTCTAACTCCATCAAAGATGAACTGCCCGCTCAGGAACTTGGAGAGGACGTCGAGTCCCTGAAAACGCTGGCAATCAGGATTGACAACCGGGAACAGGGGAGACAGACCTCTTTTGACACCACTCCAGAATTCCGGTTTCCTGAGCACCCCAAGGCCACCGAGCCCAGCATGGAGGATCCCATGCAGCTGGGTCGCACACGTCTGAGCCCACAGGAGCGTGACAGGCGCATGCACAAAGGCTCCCCGGGGTCGTCTGTATTCCCTCTCGACCCCTGAAGCAGCAGTCATGGACAATTACATCCGGGAGTCGCTGGAGGCAGGTTTCAATCGCTCCTCTACATCCCCTGCTGGTGGATGTAAGAAGGATGGAGGCCTGCGTCCCTGCATCGACTACAGAGGGCTGAACCAGATTACAATCAAGAATTGTTACCCCCTATCCCTGATGTTCTCCGCATTGGAGTTGGTCCAAGGGGCCCAATTCTTCACCAAACTGGACCTCCGCAACACTTACAATCTGGTGAGAATCAGGGAGGGAGATGAATGGAAGACTGCCTTTAACACCCCTAGTGGCCACTATGAGTATTTAGTCATGCCCTTCAGATTATCGAACTCACCGGCAGTCTTTCAAGCATTGGTCAATGACACTCTGAGGGATATGTTGAATCGGTTCGTCTTTGTTAACCTCAATGACATCTTGATTTTCTCCGAGATCCTTACGGAACACATACTGCACGTCCGCCAAGTCCTGAGACACCTCCTGCAGAGTCCACTATATGTCAAGATAGAGAAGTGTGAGTTCCACGTATCCCAGGATTCCTTCCTGGGTCACATTATCTCTACCACAGGGATCCAAATGGAAGATTGCGGCGGTCGCTAACTGGCCCCGTCCCACCTCACTCAAGCAGGTCCAGCGGTTCCTTGGGGTTTCCAATTTTTACAGGCGTTTTTCATACAACTTTGGTGCGGGTGCAGAGCCTCTCACAGTGCTAACCCGCAAGTCTCAGACCCATTTTTGCTGGACCCCGAGGATGACAGGGCATTCATGGAGCTCAAGGGACGTTTGACCTCTGGACCCATCCTCGTTCATCCTGATCCGACTCGTCCCTTTGTGGTAGAGGTTGAACGCTCGCCAGGCGGGCTCTGTTTTTTTAACAGGTTTGATTTTACACTAGCTTATCGTCCGGGATCCAAGAATCAGAAGGCAGATGCCCTGTCGCTCCAACATGATGTCTCCAACGAGTTGAGGGATCCCGAGCCCGTCATCCCCAGCTTACGCATTGTGGCCCCTGTGATATGGAGTATTGAGACCACGGTCCGACAAGCCCAGACCCAAGAACCTGACAAGAACCTGACAGTCAGCAATCAGCCCGGTCCCAAGTACTACAATGGGGACTCTCCTATAAATGAACTGGGCATCAAAGGGTTAATCGGACACTGGAGTTTCTGAGGCGGAAATTCTGGTGGCCCAACATGATGGAGGATGTGAGATCCTTTGTTGCGGCCTGTTCCATCTGTGCCCAAAGCAAGTCTTCACGTCAGCGACCGGCCGGGTTGCTCCAACCTCTACCCATCCCCAGCCGGCCCTGGTCTCATCTGTCTGTAGATTTTATCACAGGGTTAACTCCATCTCAAGGGCTTACCACTATCCTGGTGGTGGTCAATCGGTTCTCCAAGGCAGCCCACTTCGTGACCTTACCCAAGATGCCTTCAGTGAAGGAGATCGCTGATCTCGTGAATATACATGTCTTTCGACTACACGGAGTTCCCCCGAACACTGTCTCAGATCGTGGGCCTCAGTTTGTCGTATGGTATTGTAAGGCCTTCTGTTCCCCGTTGGGGGCATCGGCGAGTCTCTCCTCGGGGTTCCACCCTCAGTCGAATGGGCAAACTGAGCGGGCCAACCAGCAACTGGAGCAAGTTCCTCGTCTGGGCAGAGTATGCTCATAACACACTGCTGAACTCGCCATTTGAGTGTCAGTTCGGGTTCGCCACCCCCTGTCACCACATCTGGATCAGAGCGCGATCCTCCTTGCTCCACTCCTCTGCCTGACACCAACATCAGGAAAACCGGCACTGAAGACCTCTTCGACTCCTCCGACCGGTTCAACGGGTGTGGCTGTCCACCTGTGATCTTCCCTTAAAGTTGGACTCGCGGAAGCTCGCTCTACGCTACATAGGACCATTCAATATCCTGAGTCGCATCAACCCGGTCACCTATCATCTCCAACTTCCCAGGTCCATGAGAGTCTGTCCCTCCTTTCATGTCTCCCGTCTCAAGCTGGTTAGGACCAGTCCATTCTCTCCCCCGACACCTGCTCCTCTGCTCCCTCGACTTGTGGATGGCCGCCCGCCTTACACGGTCCGGCGTTTGTTGGAGGCTCGTTGAGTCCGAGGAACCCTGCAGCAGAGGTGTGGACTCGAGTCACATGACTTGGACTCGAGTCAGACTCGAGTCACAAATATGATGACTTCCAACTCAACTTTGACTTGAACACCAATGACTTGTTACTTGACTTGGACTTGAGCCTTTTGACTCGACCTGACTTGATACCCTCCCCAAGCCCAAATATAAAAAATGATGCTATTAAAAAAAAGTGTGCAGCACATCAACTCTTCATTTAACGGATTACAGTTTGAATCAGTTTGAATACAGTTTGAAGCAGCCAATCAAATTGTGCCAGCTGAGAAAAAGTTGCAGAGGAACGTCGGCGGGTGAATTGAGATGGAGCCCTTGGAAAGATGATACCCCAAATTATTATTTTCGGATATAAAGACGACGCATTATCAACAAAAAAACGGATTGCAACTTGCAAAACATGCAGGAAGAAAATTACAGACGGAGGCACAACAATTTTCAACTTTGTTCGACATTTGAAGCTGCACAAAGAACGGTAAGTCATGGCTAATATAGCCGACAGCTATATAATTTAAAACTTTACTAGTGTAGCATGTAGGCTTACGTAACGTTAAATCAATGAGCCTCCACACAGTCAGTCAGTGCAGGAACGTGATAATTTTTTATTAATTTTTTTATTTAACCTTTATTTAACCAGGAAGGGCTTATTTAGATTTAAAATCTCTTTTTCAAGAGCGTCCTGGCCAAGTTAGGCAGCACCAAGTCATTACAAAAATTACAGACAAACAACATCAAAAACTACAAGTAATCTAGTAAAAACCATAGAATAGAGTATAACAAAATCAAAAACAGCAAATTAAAAAGCATTTGTAACAGTATAACTTTATGGCGTCCCCTCGCCCCGGGCGCGAACCAGGGACCCTCTGCACACATCAACAACGGTCGCCCATGAAGCATCGTTACCCATCGCTCCACAAAGGCCGCGGCCCTTGCAGAGCAAGGGGAAACCCTACTTAAGTCTCAGAGCAAGTGACGTAACTGATTGAAACGCTACTAGCGCGTACCCGCTAACTAGCTAGCCATTTCACATCCGTTACACTCACCCCCCTTTCAACCTCATCCTTTTCCGCAGCAACCAGTGATCCGGGTCAACAGCATCAATGTAACAGTATAACTTTACGTCGTCCCCTCGCCCCGACACGGGCGCGAACCAGGGACCCTCTGCACACATCAACAACAGTCACCCACGAAGCGTCGTTACCCATCGCTCCACAAAAGCCGCGGCCCTTGCAGAGCAAGGGGAAACCCTACTTAAGTCTCAGAGCAAGTGACGTAACTGATTGAAACGCTACTAGCGCGTACCCGCTAACTAGCTAGCCATTTCACATCCGTTACACATTGACAGGTCAGGGAATCAGTCTCAAGATCATTCATCAGTGATTTAAAAATACCAATCGGGACAAGTTCTTCCAGTTTAAAAGTATTTTGTAAGGCGTTCCAAGACGATGGCGCATAGTACATAAAAGCCCTTTTACCAAATTCAGTTCGGACATTTGGAACAGTTAGCAGGATAAAGTCCAGCGAACGAAGAGAGTACCCACCACATTTCTGAACAATAAAAATGCCCAAATAAAAAGGTAGTAAACCCAAAATGGCTTTGTAAATAAAAGTATACCAGTGACTGAGCCTACGAGTGACTAGAGAAGGCCAGCCAACCCTGGTATACAAAGTGCAGTGGTGCGTAAGGGTTTTGCAGTTTAAAATAAATCTCAGTGCTCCATGGTAAAGGGTGTCAATTGATCTCAAACACTGAGCAGAAGCATTCATATATAAAATATCCCCATAGTCTAGGAAAGGCATAAATGTAGCTGATACTAGCCTCCTTCTGGCCTCAAAAGAAAAACAGGCCTTATTCCTAAAATAAAATCCCAATTTCAGCTTAAATGTTTTTGTAAGTTGTTGAATATGCAATTTAAAAGAGAGGCCGTCATCAATTAAAATTCCAAGATATTTATATTAGGTTACAGTCTCAATCTCAATGCCCTGACAGGTAATAATAGGTGAAAAGTTCAGAGATCTAATTCTTGCTTTAGAAAAAAACATTAGTTTAGTTTTGTCAGTATTGAGGATAAGCTTCATTGCACCCAAGATTGAGCTACAACTGGCTAGGCAGTTGTTAGCCTAAATCTTGCCTGATGTTACTGCTGTTCCTAAAACCATTGACATACGTTAGCCTACTGTAACCACACAGAGTGTGTGTGTGTGTGTGTATGTGTGTGTGTGTGTGTGTGTGTGTGTGTGTGTGTGTGTGTGTGTGTGTGTGTGTGTGTGTGTGTGTGTGTGTGTGTGTGTGTGTGTGTGTGTGTGTGTGTGTGTTTAAGGTTGGGCGATTTTGTACAAGCCTACATCGCCCAATTGCGCCCCATAGCGATCCTCAATAGTCGATCACTATTGGGGGGGGGGGGGGGTCTTTCTCATGGCTACCCATGTATTTCCATGGAAATATAACGTTTATTTGGAAAGTAATAAATATATAGATATTTTTAAAAGCATTCATGATTTGCGTAAATGTAATATACTAACTATTACTCTTGTTAAAAATATGAAATGGTATTACATTTGGTGAAGAGCACATTATGACTTGTTTAGGACTAGAAACTCAAAGTTTAGGACTTGATACTTGCCTGTCTTGACTTGGGACTTGACTTGGGACTTGAGTGCTAAGACTTGAGACTTACTTGTGACTTGTAAAACAATGACTTGGTCCCACCTCTGCCCTGCAGTACTTGGTGGACTGGGAGGGCTATGGTATCGAGGAGCGGGCGTGGGTGCCTGCCCGGGACATCCTGGATCCGGGTCTTGTTAGAGACTTCAAACAACTACGTGGTGGTCGTCATGGCTCCGCGGCTGGAGCCACTCCTAGAGGGAGGGTACTGTCATGGTTCCTCCTGGCACCAGAGGCCAGCAGAGACCGCCCTAGGGACTTTTATTGGACTCAGGTGTGTCTTATTATTTCATGATTGTGTCCCTGTTAAAAGAGGTGTGTTTTCTGTGGTCCTTTGCAGAAGCTTGAATTGTTTACTGTGTGCGGTTGTTTATGGAGTGAGTTTGAGACTTAGTGGTTGTTGTTTTTCTAGTGTACTGTGATCCTGCGGCTACTGTTTCTCAGTAAAATATTTATGTTTATCCTTAACCACTGATTTCTGGTCTCTTCTCTGCACCTGGGTCCAACCTCACCACATCACAGAAACAATAAAAAAAGAGTCCCTCCCCACCCCTGTTTTGGTAAGAAGCTGAGAAATGTAACCTCTCTCAAATTCAAAGACAGAGCTATAGATTCAAGGACTGACCATCAACGATATCAAATGTATAGTGTAAACCATGCTTTGAGGCTATATAGTGTTTGTTTACATTTACTTTGTTTACAAACTTTGGAGTAAAACAAAGCTTATATTTTGGGTTCTGATGGGGTACGACAGTTGAACTAAGCTCATGAGGCATTTATAAGTTATATTCTTCAAGAATCAAGGAGTACATATCATTAATATGTCCAAAAATGGATGCATCAACTGCTGATTGGCCCTTTAAAGAGTTTAATGTTGTATTGGTTTGAATTAACCATTTTGATGCCAGAGGGACTGGATGTTGTTTGAGAGCCTTTGAGGCCCACCTGGAAATCAAACTAGGTGAAAGCCTGAAGACTGTTTGTGGTCAGTAACCCACGTTCAGTCAGCAGACATCAACCCACGTTCAGTCAGCAGACATCAACCCACGTTCAGTCAGCAGACAGACCGAGAGAACATGGACCACAGTCTGACCTCAACCGTCCCAGCTGTGTACAATATGGAGAATAATACAACCAGCTGCTAGCCACTCAGATGTCATTTGAGAATATCTACGGATGTAACAGCCAACTTTCACAAGTCCTCATTCAGCTCCCAAATATGGCCCAGCTGAGCACACATGAGGCCTTCAGCTGTGTTGGGGGGGGGGAGTTTAGATCAGGACAAGTAATCTATAAGAGTGGGAAATTCAATTGGCTGTACAGCGTCACACTACAATAACACTACCCAGCTAACACATAACGTTCTGAGAACCATATGTTTCCGAGAGCTTGTTGAGAGCGTGGTAGTCCTATAGTCATTTTGCATACAACCTTCCCACAATGTTCTGTGAATGATGCAGGACACCCAGTTATCACACTGTTCTGAGAACCATATGTTTCTTTGGTGGGAAATTCACAACGTTTCCTACAGATTTGTAGCAGATAGCTATACACCTTGACAAACTTAGCAGTGAGTGAGTGATGACCATAAAAACACACATGACTGATGGCTATAGCTAATTAGCTGTGTTCAACAAGTATATTATTCTTCTGTCTTTATCTAGCTCGATTTGTGATATTTTACCTTGCCTTGCTGGCTTGCTAGTTTGCTAGGTAATCAATCCTGTGATGACATCTGTGATGTTGTAGATGATAACCATCTGAATACATGAGCTGCATCTGAAGTTGGATGTGGTCATATTCACTTCAATGTAAACAAGCCCATTTTCTGGTGCGAACCTGCGCATGCAACTTTTCATGATGCGGCCGGGAAATTGGTCTATAGAATGGGTGGACAATGGTCCATGGACAAACATTACTGTACTGTTACCACTGCAGCCAGCGAGACACCTACTGACCTATACATACACAAACACAGCTGGAATACAAAAGAGACCATATATCTACACACATTTTTTTTTAAAGCAGAATGGGTCTGATAGCAGCACCCACCTCTCCACTTTCACAGGAACCTATTAGTGATGACAAGGATCAGCAGACCGCACAGTCTAATGTCTGTTTCTCTGTGAGGGGTTTAGAGGATGACAGAATGGCAGGAAAGGTAACACTGCCTATGGCTATAGCCATCATCTGGCCTAGCATGGCCTGCACTTATCCTGTTAGCTCCAAGCCAGAAGGTCCACTGGCCTGATACACATCACCTTTCTGTCCAGTTAAAACAGGAAAGACAAACCTTAAGAGAACTAAACAAAGCACAGGATCTGTTCTATCTCGTTGCCTGGTTATGGGTTATAGAAGGTCATGTAAGCCTTGTAAGGTCATGATAGAGGAGCACTGAGGACAGCACCGTGATATCAACACAGTGATACGTCTTACCTGTAACAGTTGTTGTCAAATTTATTGTAGCTGGCAAATGCAATGAGCACTCCAAATCCAGCTCCCAATGAGTAGAAGATCTGGGTAGCAGCATCAATCCACACCTACAGCAGGAACATAGAACGATACTTTATGTGTTGCTCTCAAAGATTTGTCCTTGTGGCCTGTGTGATCCAGCGGTGACAGCCTCTGACCCCGGCTCACTGCCCTTTGACTCACCCTTCCCCTATCCCCCCTGTCTTTCCAACACTTTACTATCTCTTCAATCAAGCGAAGAAATTAAGAAACTGCCCAATTCCTTAAAAAAATATTAAATATTTCTCCTCAAAGAGCCCATAGCATTACAATAAGATACAGAGAACAGCACTACATTTGACAGAATCTCTCCTGAGTACTGACTATCTACTGACTATTGGCTCTAAATAATCTCGTCTCTGATATGATTCCTCGGCCATGTTTTCAAAAAGTGCTCCTTACCGTTCATTTACTGTGTTCTATATTGAATATGGCATATTATGCAAAATCACGACCTCCCAGATTTTTTATTCCAATCTTTTTATCCCTCAACTTTGTTTACAAAAACAGCTAACACATGTTTTGGTTTCTAAATTTGTTAATTACATTTATTTCCATATTGGACGTGACTATGGGAGCTCTAGCAGTAACACTGTCCTGCACTCTGAGGCTGTGTCTCTCAGTAAAAGGGTTTACAAATTCTTGTATCTTTTCCAAAATTCCCAGGTTTTAAGAAATCTTGTTCGGTGGATCCCGGATTTCTAGTTAATTCTCTCTTGATTCCAGGAACCTGGGAATTTTTTAAGTAATTGGAAATATTGCATCCCTAATTTCAGTAACACATTGTATTGTACTCTAAAGACCTGTCTGACCTTGGGGTCGTTGAGTTGTTTAAAGTCGATGTGGAGGTAGGCCCGTATGCCGTCCATAGCCCCTGGCAGAGTGATGCCTCTGATCAGCAGGACGAACAGCACCACATAGGGCATTGTGGCCGTGATGTACACCACCTGGACACAACACAACACAGAACATTAGCTACATGACAACAGTAGTGTTCAATACACCACCTGGACACAACACAACACAGAACATTAGCTACATGACAACAGTAGTGTTCAATACACCACCTGGACACAACACAACACAGAACATTAGCTACATGACAACAGTAGTGTTCAATACACCACCTGGACACAACACAACACAGAACATTAGCTACATGACAACAGTAGTGTTCAATACACCACCTGGACACAACACAACACAGAACATTAGCTACATGACAACAGTAGTGTTCAATACACCACCTGGACACAACACAACACAACACAGAACATTAGCTACATGACAACAGTAGTGTTCAATACACCACCTGGACACAACACAACACAGAACATTAGCTACATGACAACAGTAGTGTTCAATACACCACCTGGACACAACACAACACAGAACATTAGCTACATGACAACAGTAGTGTTCAATACACCACCTGGACACAACACAACACAACACAGAAGATTAGATACATGACAACAGTAGTGTTCAATACACCACCTGGACACAACACAACACAGAACATTAGCTACATGACAACAGTAGTGTTCAATACACCACCTGGACACAACACAACACAGAACATTAGCTACATGACAACAGTAGTGTTCAATACACCACCTGGACACAACACAACACAGAACATTAGCTACATGACAACAGTAGTGTTCAATACACCACCTGGACACAACACAACACAACACAACACAGAAGATTAGATACATGACAACAGTAGTGTTCAATACACCACCTGGACACAACACAACACAGAACATTAGCTACATGACAACAGTAGTGTTCAATACACCACCTGGACACAACACAACACAGAACATTAGCTACATGACAACAGTAGTGTTCAATACACCACCTGGACACAACACAACACAGAACATTAGCTACATGACAACAGTAGTGTTCAATCCACCACCTGGACACAACACAACACAACACAGAACATTAGCTACATGACAACAGTAGTGTTCAATACACCACCTGGACACAACACAACACAGAACATTAGCTACATGACAACAGTAGTGTTCAATACACCACCTGGACACAACACAACACAGAACATTAGCTACATGACAACAGTAGTGTTCAATACACCACCTGGACACAACACAACACAGAACATTAGCTACATGACAACAGTAGTGTTCAATACACCACCTGGACACAACACAACACAACACAGAACATTAGCTACATGACAACAGTAGTGTTCAATACACCACCTGGACACAACACAACACAGAACATTAGCTACATGACAACAGTAGTGTTCAATACACCACCTGGACACAACACAACACAGAACATTAGCTACATGACAACAGTAGTGTTCAATACACCACCTGGACACAACACAACACAACACAGAACATTAGCTACATGACAACAGTAGTGTTCAATACACCACCTGGACACAACACAACACAGAACATTAGCTACATGACAACAGTAGTGTTCAATACACCACCTGGACACAACACAACACAGAACATTAGCTACATGACAACAGTAGTGTTCAATACACCACCTGGACACAACACAACACAACACAGAACATTAGCTACATGACAACAGTAGTGTTCAATACACCACCTGGACACAACACAACACAGAACATTAGCTACATGACAACAGTAGTGTTCAATACACCACCTGGACACAACACAACACAGAACATTAGCTACATGACAACAGTAGTGTTCAATACACCACCTGGACACAACACAACACAGAACATTAGCTACATGACAACAGTAGTGTTCAATACACCACCTGGACACAACACAACACAGAACATTAGCTACATGACAACAGTAGTGTTCAATACACCACCTGGACACAACACAACACAACACAGAACATTAGCTACATGACAACAGTAGTGTTCAATACACCACCTGGACACAACACAACACAGAACATTAGCTACATGACAACAGTAGTGTTCAATACACCACCTGGACACAACACAACACAGAACATTAGCTACATGACAACAGTAGTGTTCAATACACCACCTGGACATAACACAACACAACACAGAACATTAGCTACATGACAACAGTAGTGTTCAATACACCACCTGGACACAACACAACACAGAACATTAGCTACATGACAACAGTAGTGTTCAATACACCACCTGGACACAACACAACACAGAACATTAGCTACATGACAACAGTAGTGTTCAATACACCACCTGGACACAACACAACACAACACAGAACATTAGCTACATGACAACAGTAGTGTTCAATACACCACCTGGACACAACACAACACAGAACATTAGCTACATGACAACAGTAGTGTTCAATACACCACCTGGACACAACACAACACAGAACATTAGCTACATGACAACAGTAGTGTTCAATACACCACCTGGACACAACACAACACAGAACATTAGCTACATGACAACAGTAGTGTTCAATACACCACCTGGACACAACACAACACAGAAGATTAGCTACATGACAACAGTAGTGTTCAATACACCACCTGGACACAACACAACACAGAACATTAGCTACATGACAACAGTAGTGTTCAATACACCACCTGGATACAACACAACACAGAACATTAGCTACATGACAACAGTAGTGTTCAATACACCACCTGGACACAACACAACACAGAACATTAGCTACATGACAACAGTAGTGTTCAATACACCACCTGGACACAACACAACACAGAACATTAGCTACATGACAACAGTAGTGTTCAATACACCACCTGGACACAACACAACACAACACAGAACATTAGCTACATGACAACAGTAGTGTTCAATACACCACCTGGACACAACACAACACAGAACATTAGCTACATGACAACAGTAGTGTTCAATACACCACCTGGACACAACACAACACAGAACATTAGCTACATGACAACAGTAGTGTTCAATACACCACCTGGACACAACACAACACAACACAGAAGATTAGATACATGACAACAGTAGTGTTCAATACACCACCTGGACACAACACAACACAGAACATTAGCTACATGACAACAGTAGTGTTCAATACACCACCTGGACACAACACAACACAGAACATTAGCTACATGACAACAGTAGTGTTCAATACACCACCTGGACACAACACAACACAGAACATTAGCTACATGACAACAGTAGTGTTCAATACACCACCTGGACACAACACAACACAACACAACACAGAAGATTAGATACATGACAACAGTAGTGTTCAATACACCACCTGGACACAACACAACACAGAACATTAGCTACATGACAACAGTAGTGTTCAATACACCACCTGGACACAACACAACACAGAACATTAGCTACATGACAACAGTAGTGTTCAATACACCACCTGGACACAACACAACACAGAACATTAGCTACATGACAACAGTAGTGTTCAATACACCACCTGGACACAACACAACACAACACAGAACATTAGCTACATGACAACAGTAGTGTTCAATACACCACCTGGACACAACACAACACAGAACATTAGCTACATGACAACAGTAGTGTTCAATACACCACCTGGACACAACACAACACAGAACATTAGCTACATGACAACAGTAGTGTTCAATACACCACCTGGACACAACACAACACAGAACATTAGCTACATGACAACAGTAGTGTTCAATACACCACCTGGACACAACACAACACAACACAGAACATTAGCTACATGACAACAGTAGTGTTCAATACACCACCTGGACACAACACAACACAGAACATTAGCTACATGACAACAGTAGTGTTCAATACACCACCTGGACACAACACAACACAGAACATTAGCTACATGACAACAGTAGTGTTCAATACACCACCTGGACACAACACAACACAGAACATTAGCTACATGACAACAGTAGTGTTCAATACACCACCTGGACACAACACAACACAACACAACACAGAAGATTAGCTACATGACAACAGTAGTGTTCAATACACCACCTGGACACAACACAACACAGAACATTAGCTACATGACAACAGTAGTGTTCAATACACCACCTGGACACACACAACACAACACAGAACATTAGCTACATGACAACAGTAGTGTTCAATACACCACCTGGACACAACACAACACAGAACATTAGCTACATGACAACAGTAGTGTTCAATACACCACCTGGACACAACACAACACAGAACATTAGCTACATGACAACAGTAGTGTTCAATACACCACCTGGACACAACACAACACAACACAACACAGAACATTAGCTACATGACAACAGTAGTGTTCAATACACCACCTGGACACAACACAACACAGAACATTAGCTACATGACAACAGTAGTGTTCAATACACCACCTGGACACAACACAACACAGAACATTAGCTACATGACAACAGTAGTGTTCAATACACCACCTGGACACAACACAACACAACACAACACAGAACATTAGCTACATGACAACAGTAGTGTTCAATACACCACCTGGACACAACACAACACAGAACATTAGATGCATGACAACAGTAGTGTTCAATACACCACCTGGACACAACACAACACAACACAGAACATTAGCTACATGACAACAGTAGTGTTCAATACACCACCTGGACACAACACAACACAGAACATTAGCTACATGACAACAGTAGTGTTCAATACACCACCTGGACACAACACAACACAACACAGAACATTAGCTACATGACAACAGTAGTGTTCAATACACCACCTGGACACAACACAACACAGAACATTAGCTACATGACAACAGTAGTGTTCAATACACCACCTGGACACAACACAACACAGAACATTAGCTACATGACAACAGTAGTGTTCAATACACCACCTGGACACAACACAACACAGAACATTAGCTACATGACAACAGTAGTGTTCAATACACCACCTGGACACAACACAACACAGAAGATTAGCTACATGACAACAGTAGTGTTCAATACACCACCTGGACACAACACAACACAACACAGAACATTAGCTACATGACAACAGTAGTGTTCAATACACCACCTGGACACAACACAGAAGATTAGATACATGACAACAGTAGTGTTCAATACATCACCTGGACACAACACAACACAACACAACACAGAACATTAGCTACATGACAACAGTAGTGTTCAATACACCACCTGGACACAACACAGAAGATTAGATACATGACAACAGTAGTGTTCAATACACCACCTGGACACAACACAACACAGAACATTAGCTACATGACAACAGTAGTGTTCAATACACCACCTGGACACAACACAACACAGAACATTAGCTACATGACAACAGTAGTGTTCAATACACCACCTGGACACAACACAACACAGAAGATTAGCTACATGACAACAGTAGTGTTCAATACACCACCTGGACACAACACAACACAGAACATTAGCTACATGACAACAGTAGTGTTCAATACACCACCTGGACACAACACAACACAGAACATTAGCTACATGACAACAGTAGTGTTCAATACACCACCTGGACACAACACAACACAGAACATTAGCTACATGACAACAGTAGTGTTCAATACACCACCTGGACACAACACAACACAACACAGAACATTAGCTACATGACAACAGTAGTGTTCAATACACCACCTGGACACAACACAACACAGAACATTAGCTACATGACAACAGTAGTGTTCAATACACCACCTGGACACAACACAACACAGAACATTAGCTACATGACAACAGTAGTGTTCAATACACCACCTGGACACAACACAACACAGAACATTAGCTACATGACAACAGTAGTGTTCAATACACCACCTGGACACAACACAACACAGAAGATTAGCTACATGACAACAGTAGTGTTCAATACACCACCTGGACACAACACAACACAGAACATTAGCTACATGACAACAGTAGTGTTCAATACACCACCTGGATACAACACAACACAGAACATTAGCTACATGACAACAGTAGTGTTCAATACACCACCTGGACACAACACAACACAGAAGATTAGATACATGACAACAGTAGTGTTCAATACACCACCTGGACACAACACAACACAGAACATTAGCTACATGACAACAGTAGTGTTCAATACACCACCTGGATACAACACAACACAACACAGAACATTAGCTACATGACAACAGTAGTGTTCAATACACCACCTGGACACAACACAGAAGATTAGATACATGACAACAGTAGTGTTCAATACATCACCTGGACACAACACAACACAACACAACACAGAACATTAGCTACATGACAACAGTAGTGTTCAATACACCACCTGGACACAACACAGAAGATTAGATACATGACAACAGTAGTGTTCAATACACCACCTGGACACAACACAACACAGAACATTAGATACATGACAACAGTAGTGTTCAATACACCACCTGGACACAACACAGAAGATTAGATACATGACAACAGTAGTGTTCAATACACCACCTGGACACAACACAACACAGAAGATTAGATACATGACAACAGTAGTGTTCAATACACCACCTGGACACAACACAACACAACACAGAACATTAGCTACATGACAACAGTAGTGTTCAATACACCACCTGGACACAACACAACACAACACAGAAGATTAGATACATGACTGCCTGCACCTGTCTTTTCCTACCATCACTAATTTTGCTGATAGCTACTTTACTGGGGGAAAATGTACAAGCTACGACTGTGATATGTGGTTGTCTCACCTAGCTTTCCTAAGATGAAGGCACTAATTGTAAGCCGCTCTGGATAAGAGCGTCTACCTGGAACCAAAAGGGTTCCAGGCCTTCTTCAAAGGCTTATCCTATGGGGACAGCCGAAGAACCCTTTATGGTTCTAGAAAGCACCTTTATTACTAAGAGTGTACAGTAGTGTTCAATACACCACCTGGACAACATAACATTACAGATGACTCATTATTGCTGTGAGATCATGTCCTATGACATGCAGACATCATGTGAATTGTTGTATTCTCCCTGGTCTGTCAGCTTTGGTTATCGTATAGATGTTCTTTTTCAGATGTGTGTAGACTCACGCACCAAGCCATACTAAACAGGGCTTAGATCTGTCAACTCAGAGACTGGTTATTGTCACACTCAGGTTACTGTTTATAGATTTTATTTCTCAAGGTAGTGTAGCACAACCACAGTTCATTTTGTGTACAGTAGGAGTAAGTGCTATACTAGGGAAAGGGAAGGGGGATACCGAAATGTGTCTTCCGCATTTAACCCAACCCCTCTGAATCAGAGAGGTGCAGGGGGCTGCTTTAATCAACGTCATCGGCGCCCGGGGAGCAGTTGTTGTTGGGGGTTAACTGCCTTGCTAAAGGGCAGAATGACAGATTTTTCCACCTTGTCAGCTCGGGATTCAAACCAGTGACCTTTCAGTTACTGGCCCAATGCTTTTAACCGCTCGCCTACCTGCCTACTACAGTAGAAGTGTGTGTTGTATTACAGTAGGAGTGTGTATTGTATTACAGTAGAAGTGTGTATTATATTACAGTAGCAGTGTGGTATTATAGTAGGAGTGTGTGTTGTATTACAGTAGAGGTGTGTGTTATACTACAGTAGGAGTGTGTGTTGTACTACAGTAGGAGTGTGTGTTGTACTACAGTAGGAGTGTGTGTTGTATTACAGTAGGAGTGTGTGTTGTATTACAGTAGGAGTGTGTGTTGTACTACAGTAGGAGTGTGTGTTGTACTACAGTAGGAGTGTGTGTTGTATTACAGTAGGAGTGTGTGTTGTACTACAGTAGGAGTGTGTGTTGTACTACAGTAGGAGTGTGTGTTGTACTACAGTAGGAGTGTGTGCTGTCCTAAGCGGTAGGGTACAGCACAGTGTGTCAACAGTACCTTGCCGGAGGACTTGACGCCCTTCCAGAGACTGAAGTAGAGAAGAAAGACCACAGCCACCAGACAGAGGACCAGCTCCCAGCGAGGCATGCCCAGGTCCTGGATCCCCCTGCTCTCATGGAGGTGGAGTACGCCACGCCTGGAGAACACACACACACTAAGGCTAAGTCCCGATTCTACAAGCTTCTACCGTAGTGTCCTTTGCACACCTTCACATGGCCAATGCTTACACCAACCCTATGCTTTTAAATCAACGACGGGGAGTCGGAAAGTGTGTACTTCTGGGAAAGGGTGTAGAATCTGGAAGCATCCACATACTTAACAAGACAGTGGTGTGGAGGATGACATGTGTAACACACCCAGACCACACACACTCCAACAACACACCCAACTTCATTTAGACCCAGATTTATGACCAAACTGTCCACAGCATAGATACCTCATAAAACACAAAGAAAAAGATAGGAAGATAGACATGCCTTATTAGGAAACATACAGTATAAGGCTATATCGCAGGCTACTGTCATGACGTTGGCCTAGGGGTAGGTTTATGACAGTCATAAATACCTCTTTCCCCCCTTTTCCCTCTCCCTACTATAACTGATGTGACATAAGAAAACCCCTTGGTTAACATAGAGATTCTGGGAACATCAGAAGTGGGGGGAAATGAACTATATTCTGGTAATCCGACCAACTGAACATATGCGGTGGTACTTAAGGTATATTATGTCAGTTCGGTTGCCCTCTGACACATTCTCATCAATGATAGAATGACATAAACTCTACTGTGGAAAGTCTAAACGTCAGAGGTATCGGATTCACATGGAATTGTTGTTTAATTCAAATGTTTGAATATGAAATTATTTGTGAAGAGATTAAATGTAATTTTAGCTTCCAAATGAGAGATTTGGATTTTCATAAATTTGGGCTTCTGCTCAACTAGGGGCCCGCACCTGTGAAGAGACATGGGTTATAAACTTTTCAGACACACCCCTCTCCCTCCACTATAAAAGCCATTGACAAAAATATAACTTCCTGTTCCGGGACGCTAGGATGACGATCCGGTGTCAGAATGGTTCAGATAATAACTACAGAACTAAGCCAACAGCAGCATGGACTTTGATTGTGAATGGTATGAACTTTGAACTCGTATTCACTACAGAAGTGATATCTCCTAGCCGTTGAGTTAGCAACAGCTGCTACAAACGCAGGTTAGGAAGGACAGTCCGAGTATCCCGTCTACTACACACAACGTTACTCCAACGTATCCAGTAAGGCACCAGAGACATTCTTCAAAGGACAGAGGACTCGGGTTGGCGACACGGTCCATCTACCACCAACCTACTGAAGCGCAGCTCAGAGTAAATATTTATTGCATTTTCCTTCTTCAAATGGGCGGTAACTTAGAATGCATAAGATACTGTATTTACGATAGCACAGCTGCGCCTCTGTTCCAGTCTCCCGCTCTTTCACTAAAATCACGCCCCTTTTCTTTGTGTAACAAGCTGTCATATCTATTCCGCACGCTAGGGACGTTTTTCTGTATGACGGCACTTTGTAATCAAGTTATGATTTAATTGTATATGTGTGATTCTGTGTGATTAGTTAGGTATTTAGTAAATAAATAATTAAACCCAATTTTGTATTGCTGATTCAACTTGTTAGCCAGGATTCTTGCAGATAATCAAGGATTTACAACTTTCAGATGAGACTGAATAAACTGACGATTAATGTGACTGCTATGGATGTAAAATATTACTAAATCTTTAAGAGTTTATTCGGAAGATAACAGCTCTATAAATATTATTTCGTGGTGTCCCTCTCTAGTTAATTAATATTTACATGATTAGTTCAATCAGGTAATATTAATTACGGATAAATTATTTTATAGAATAGCATGTCATAGCAATTAATCTGGCATAGTCAAAGACACGACACTACCCACAGTATTCTCTTTTCCCTGGTCAGCCCCCAGAGTGCTGTGTTTGTATGGTGGATCCACCCAGGCTATTACTCAGCTAGGACAGACTCAACACATGAACAGTCCCTGTCTGACCCTGAGAAGAGCGAGGGGAGTCACCTGCTCTAAGGGAGGACAGGATTCTGACAACACCCAACAGTCAGTCATCTACACACCATTTACTCCAGTCTGAACTTAAACCACTTCAATCAGGTAGAATGTGTGTAGAAATGATAATGAATTTAACTTTTTTAAATAATCGCAACAATCGCTTCAATCACAGTATTTTCAATAAAGAGCTATCAGCAGCAGTATTTTGGTTGATTTTGTGGTCTCAAGCCAGTGAGATTATTAACATGAATATGGGCAAAATGTAATTACTGACAATGAATGAGGTGGGAATGTTGCTCACTTGTCATATAATTGCCACATTTAATATCAATATAGCATTAAAAATAGTTTTCCAGATTGTATTTTGGCGATTATTTTTCGCGATGTGAATACTGGGTCACGACAGAGACAACCTGGTTCAATTTGGTTCCTGAGGTGTTAAAACCCAGTCACAGCATCTATACATTCATCATGGAACTAACCATTCCACAAGCTTACTGTTACTGCTCACTAAATCAAACAACTTAAGAATGAGAAGCAAAGTTCAAAGCTTTTATCTCAACATACTATGATCACCATTTGTTCTGTATCCATTCAATCATCTAGCTAACAGAATCACGAGGGAAGAATGAAGGACTTCTACTCTTAACATGCACAAAAGCATGCATGCATGCACACACACACACACTCACACTCCTTCAAAGACCTTGGCAGCTAGAGGTTTTAATAACAGACTTTGTCAACCCTCTTGGGAGCCATTCCCCTCAAAGCACTCTGACTACTACTCTCAGTTGAAGGGGCGCTCAAAGCACTCTGACTACTACTCTCAGTTGAAGGGGCGCTCAAAGCACTCCGACTACTACTCTCAGTTGAAGGGGCGCTCAAAGCACTCTGACTACTACTCTCAGTTGAAGGGGCGCTCAAAGCACTCTGACTACTACTCTCAGTTGAAGGGGCGCTCAAAGCACTCTGACTACTACTCTCAGTTGAAGGGGCGCTCAAAGCACTCTGACTACTACTCTCAGTTGAAGGGGCGCTCAAAGCACTCTGACTACTACTCTCAGTTGAAGGGGCGCTCAAAGCACTCTGACTACTACTCTCAGTTGAAGGGGCGCTCAAAGCACTCTGACTACTACTCTCAGTTGAAGGGGCGCTCAAAGGTTCAAGTGCTTTACCGGAACATATATAAAAGAGGGGAGACGACAGGAAGACAAATGGTGTCTCATCCTTCCCTACAGAAATATTGTTTCCTGCTATCTATCTCCTCATTCCCAGATCATCCTCGGATCTTCCCAGGACAGGCATACTGAGCCACACCTGCTCTGAGTCCCACCGGACTGACAGCGGATCTGGATCAACTTCCAGCTCAGCGATATTAGGGAGCATCCCGTTCCTGCTCTGCATCTCAAGTGGCACCCTATTCCCTTTATAGTGCACTACTTTTGTCCAGGGACCATAGGGATTTGGTCAAAAGCTGTGCACTATATAAGGGAATAGGGTGCAATTTAAAGACACTGCCTTGCTCAAAGGGAAGCAGGGGTCAGAGGTCATAGTGTTTAAATGATCAACGGTATTGACCAATATTGACCTCTAATGAGAACGGCCATGTGTTTTTCCCCTCTTCTTCTAAACTGAGTAAGGAGGAAGGAGTAAACGTGAGTCATCACAAGTGGACAGTATTATGGGACATCTGATCTCATTCTAATATCAGAGGGTGCCCTAAAACGATTTAAGTTTACATCGAGATGACAGATGGTTTGTTTCTGCTTTGAAAACACGGCGTTTAAAAACCCGGTAATCATAGCTCCCTGAGGAGCGGGTTGATGGCTGCTTGTTTCTTCATCTCCAGTCTTTGAAACAGGCCTGAGGCTCAGTGTTACAGCCCAGCCGAGGGCTCACCGCCATTGGGGAGAGAGATGTGGGACTCCATGGAGCCGACAACAAAGAGCCAGGCCAGAATTATGCTCACCACGAAGCTCATATCCAAGACAACATGATCTTTAGGGTCTCCTCTGTCTCTCCAAGACCTGATGTTCTGTCTGCTGTCTCTTTCTGGAGCCCTCAAAGTTGTTGTCATGTGTTGCTGCCATGCTATGTTGTTGTCTTAGGTCTCTTTATGTAGTGTTGTGGTGTCTGTCTTTATGTAGTGTTGTGGTGTCTCTCTTTATGTAGTGTTGTGGTGTCTCTCTTTATGTAGTGTTGTGGTGTCTCTCTTTATGTAGTGTTGTGGTGTCTCTCTTGTCGTGATGTGTGTTTTATCCTATATTTGTATTTTTAATCCCAGCCCCGTCCCCACAGGAGGCCTTTTGCCTTTTGGTAGGCCGCTATTGTAAATAAGAATTTGTTCTTAACTGACTAGGTATCCATCCCCCTTTCCCTAATACTATGTTCACTTGCCTAGTTAAATTAAGGTTAAATCAAATAAATCAAAATAACACCCATCCTATTCATCAGAGAAACAGCTGTCTAAGAGCTGCACATCAAAACAATTCATCCTTTAACTTCATTATCTGTTTCTGATTCCTCCTCTCTGTCTGTTTGACCGGTGGGCTAGCGAGGCGATCCGATCCGGCGGGCAGCCTCTCTCTGTGATTATGCTGATAAGTGTAGCTACGAAATGACATGTGGAACTGATGCCCCCGGATGGTTACACAACCCACTGCCTGGCAAGCCAGAAGAGAAGACACAGGAACAACTGTCTGTCCAGACTAGACACCAAGGACAAGGGGACTGTCAGATCAGACAGCCCAGTCCTAAATATGTCTAACCGACGTGATTTATATCCTGATGATAATACATTTAAAGCTGCTAGAACCGAAGAGAAAACGAGAGATAGAGGAGAGGGCAGGGGAGGAAAGGAAAGAGGAGAGGAGAGGAGAGGAGAGGAGAGGAGAGGAGAGGAGAGGAGAGGAGAGGAGAGGAGAGGAGAGGAGAGGAGAGGAGAGGAGAGGAGAGGAGAGGAGAGGAGAGGAGAGGAGAGGAGAGGAGAGGAGAGGAGAGGAGAGGAAGAGAGGCTGTCTAAGAAGGACAGAACGGAACAAGAGACAGACACGTTGATATTTCTGACTAGTCATGTATAGGCAGGGGGTCTAGGGTTGTTGTGGTGCTTCCAGGCTGTACAGTCCATCTGATATCACACTAACCGTAAATGTTATCAAACATCAACGCATGTTCTTTGGACCAGTTATTCTAAAAACAAACTCTTATCTGCTTTCCCTGAAATGGTCAACACATCAGTGATCTGAAGCTATTTGGCCAAAGTATATCAATCCCTAAGGCCTCTTTTACAAATTCTGGGCTAAAATGTTCTTTAAGAAGCATATATACACAACAGAGACACACATATAAAAAGGAAACAATGTCTTCCAGGATAAATTCAAGCAATACTGTATGCTTTATCAAATATTATTGACTAGTATTAATCTCTTTGGCCATTTTCTCAGACATGTACAGCATGTTCTCCAGAATGAGGTAAACGTCTGACTTGACTTTAAGTAGACACACCAAGCAGGATCACTAATTACTACAAATACCCTCAGAACCATGCAAGTGGAACTGATGGAAAGTGAGATTGATCAAATAAAAGCTAATTATCTCCTATGTAATTGTTCAAGCAATTTCCTCCAAAAAATGTTTAATTGAGCACTTCATCAATCGAGTGACATTGAAGTCAACCGTCTAAAAATGCAAATAGCCCTTTTTTAAAGAAGGCTACACTCTTAGAAAAAATACTTCCAAAAGGGTTCTTCGGCTGTCCCTATAGGAGAACTCTTTTTGGTTCCAAGTAGAACCCATCTTGGTTCCATGTAGAACCCTCTATAGAAAGGGTTCTACATGGAACCGAAAAGGGTTCTACCTGCAATTAAAAAGGGTTCTTCAAAGGTTATCCTATGGAGACAGCCGAAGAAACATTTAAGATTCTAGATAGCACTTTTATTTCTAAGAGTGTATCAGGTTGCTGGATCGAATCCCCGAGCTGACAAGGTAAAAAGCTGTCATTCTGCCCCTGAGCAAGGCAGTTAACCCACTGTTCCCCGGGCGCTGAAGACGTGGATGTCGATAAAGGCAGCCCCACGCACCTCTCTGATTCAGAGGGATTGGGTTAAATGCGGAGGACACATTTCAATTGAAGGCATTCAGTTGTACAACTGACTAGGTATCCACCTTTTCCTTTCCTTTCCCTTTCCATCAAGTCAAGCTATCCCTGATACTAAATCAAACACAGGTATTTTAGCATGTAAAGGATGTAAAGAATCTATAGAAACCATCTGTTGTTGATGAAACGGTGTGAAAATCTAATGTTTCAACGTTCACACAGGATGTGTATAGCATGTCTGCTGATTTAAATACAGATCGTTGTTGAACTGACCATGCAAGGACCACTGGGATATTCGTACTAAGACCAAAGTCCAGCCTGAGGATGTATCGGACTAGATCTGCCAAGCTTCTATCACATACCTTAACCGTGGTCATACATCTACAAACATGACTGATTACTTCTCTCAGTGTCTAGGTGATTGGCCAATAGCTGGGTTGATGTGCTATATGGAGACATATTTGTGCTGGATTTAAGATTGACGCATTTGACCTTGAGAACTATGGGCACCTGGGGGGTAGACAGGTCATAACCTAACAAGTGTTCATGTTGACCTGTGCCCTGACCCCTGACTTTTAGGGATTAGCCTCTACCATGCAGAGCGCCGAGTGAGCCACCCTGCCAAGTGACTCACCTTTAACACTAATTGAACTGCCATGGTTTACAAACACATGTTAACATAATAAAACTAACTAGGTTATCTAACAAGAATACATGCTGTGTCAAAATGCATGCTGTGTCAAAATGAGTTTAAATCAATGGTCTATAAACAGTCTCCTCTGACCTTCCCAGAGAACATGATAATAAAATGTTCCATTAAGGTTCAGCTAACCTCTGGTGGACTTGCAACGGCTCTTGGATATATCCCACTGATAGAGGGTGGGCTAGAGAGCCAACTAGAGTCAGAGAGGGAGAAACATGTCTAAAGCAGGGAGACAACTAGAGTCAGAGGGAGAGAAACATGTCTAAAGCAGGGAGACAACTAGAGTCAGAGGGAGAGAAACATGTCTAAAGCAGGGAGACAACTAGAGTCAGAGGGAGAGAAACATGCCTAAAGCAGGGAGCCAACTAGAATCAGAGGGAGAGAAACATGTCTAAAGCAGGGAGACAACTAGAGTCAGAGGGAGAGAAACATGTCTAAAGCAGGGAGACAGCTAGAGTCAGAGGGAGAGAAACATGTCTAAAGCAGGGAGACAACTAGATTCAGAGGGAGAGAAACATGTCTAAAGCAGGGAGCCAACTAGAGTCAGAGGGAGAGAAACATGTCTAAAGCAGGGAGACAACTAGAGTCAGAGGGAGAGAAACATGTCTAAAGCAGGGAGACAACTAGAGTCAGAGGGAGAGAAACATGTCTAAAGCAGGGAGCCAACTAGAGTCAGAGGGAGAGAAACATGTCTAAAGCAGGGAGACAACTAGAGTCAGAGGGAGAGAAACATGTCTAAAGCAGGAAGACAACTAGAGTCAGAGGGAGAGAAACATGTCTAAAGCAGGGAGAAACATGTCTAAAGCAGGGAGACAACTAGATTCAGAGGGAGAGAAACATGTCTAAAGCAGGGAGACAACTAGAATCAGAGGGGGAGAAACATGTCTAAAGCAGGGAGACAACTAGAGTCAGAGGGAGAGAAACATGTCTAAAGCAGGGAGACAACTAGAGTCAGAGGGAGAGAAACATGTCTAAAGCAGGGAGACAACTAGAGTCAGAGGGAGAGAAACATGTCTAAAGCAGGGAGACAACTAGAGTCAGAGGGAGAGAAACATGTCTAAAGCAGGAAGACAACTAGAGTCAGAGGGAGAGAAACATGTCTAAAGCAGGGAGAAACATGTCTAAAGCAGGGAGACAACTAGAGTCAGAGGGAGAGAAACATGTCTAAAGCAGGGAGAAAACTAGAGTCAGAGGGGGAGAAACATGTCTAAAGCAGGGAGACAACTAGATTCAGAGGGGGAGAAACATGTCTAAAGCAGGGAGACAACTAGAGTCAGAGGGAGAGAAACATGTCTAAAGCAGGGAGCCAACTAGAGTCAGAGGGAGAGAAACATGTCTAAAGCAGGGAGACAACTAGAGTCAGAGGGAGAGAAACATGTCTAAAGCAGGGAGCCAACTAGAGTCAGAGGGAGAGAAACATGTCTAAAGCAGGGAGACAACTAGAGTCAGAGGGAGAGAAACATGTCTAAAGCAGGAAGACAACTAGAGTCAGAGGGAGAGAAACATGTCTAAAGCAGGGAGAAACATGTCTAAAGCAGGGAGACAACTAGATTCAGAGGGAGAGAAACATGTCTAAAGCAGGGAGACAACTAGAATCAGAGGGGGAGAAACATGTCTAAAGCAGGGAGACAACTAGAGTCAGAGGGAGAGAAACATGTCTAAAGCAGGGAGACAACTAGAGTCAGAGGGAGAGAAACATGTCTAAAGCAGGGAGACAACTAGAGTCAGAGGGAGAGAAACATGTCTAAAGCAGGGAGACAACTAGAGTCAGAGGGAGAGAAACATGTCTAAAGCAGGAAGACAACTAGAGTCAGAGGGAGAGAAACATGTCTAAAGCAGGGAGAAACATGTCTAAAGCAGGGAGACAACTAGAGTCAGAGGGAGAGAAACATGTCTAAAGCAGGGAGACAACTAGAGTCAGAGGGAGAGAAACATGTCTAAAGCAGGGAGACAACTAGAGTCAGAGGGGGAGAAACATGTCTAAAGCAGGGAGACAACTAGATTCAGAGGGGGAGAAACATGTCTAAAGCAGGGAGACAACTAGAGTCAGAGGGAGAGAAACATGCCTAAAGCAGGGAGACAACTAGAGTCAGAGGGAGAGAAACATGTCTAAAGCAGGGAGACAACTAGAGTCAGAGGGAGAGAAACATGTCTAAAGCAGGGAGAAAACTAGAGTCAGAGGGGGAGAAACATGTCTAAAGCAGGGAGACAACTAGATTCAGAGGGGGAGAAACATGTCTAAAGCAGGGAGACAACTAGAGTCAGAGGGAGAGAAACATGTCTAAAGCAGGGAGACAGCTAGAGTCAGAGGGAGAGAAACATGTCTAAAGCAGGGAGACAACTAGATTCAGAGGGGGAGAAACATGTCTAAAGCAGTGAGACAACTAGAGTCAGAGGGAGAGAAACATGTCTAAAGCAGGGAGACAACTAGAGTCAGAGGGAGAGAAACATGTCTAAAGCAGGGAGACAACTAGAGTCAGAGGGAGAGAAACATGTCTAAAGCAGGGAGACAACTAGAGTCAGAGGGAGAGAAACATGTCTAAAGCAGGGAGACAACTAGAGTCAGAGGGAGAGAAACATGTCTAAAGCAGGGAGACAACTAGATTCAGAGGGGGAGAAACATGTCTAAAGCAGTGAGACAACTAGAGTCAGAGGGAGAGAAACATGTCTAAAGCAGGGAGACAACTAGAGTCAGAGGGAGAGAAACATGTCTAAAGCAGGGAGCCAACTAGAGTCAGAGGGAGAGAAACATGTCTAAAGCAGGGAGACAACTAGAGTCAGAGGGAGAGAAACATGTCTAAAGCAGGGAGCCAACTAGAGTCAGAGGGAGAGAAACATGTCTAAAGCAGGGAGAAAACTAGAGTCAGAGGGGGAGAAACATGTCTAAAGCAGGGAGCCAACTAGAATCAGAGGGAGAGAAACATGTCTAAAGCAGGGAGACAACTTGAGTCAGAGGGAGAGAAACATGTCTAAAGCAGGGAGAAACATGTCTAAAGCAGGGAGACAACTAGAGTCAGAGAGAGAGAAACATGTCTAAAGCAGGGAGCCAACTAGATTCAGAGGGAGAGAAACATGTCTAAAGCAGGGAGAAACATGTCTAAAGCAGGGAGACAACTAGAGTCAGAGGGAGAGAAACATGTCTAAAGCAGGGAGACAACTAAAGTCAGAGAGAGAGAAACATGTCTAAAGCAGGGAGACAACTAGAGTCAGAGGGAGAGAAACATGTCTAAAGCAGGGAGACAACTAGAGTCAGAGGGAGAGAAACATGTCTAAAGCAGGGAGACAACTATAGTCAGAGGGAGAGAAACATGTCTAAAGCAGGGAGACAACTAGAGTCAGAGGGAGAGAAACATGTCTAAAGCAGTGAGACAACTAGAGTCAGAGGGAGAGAAACATGTCTAAAGCAGGGAGACAACTAGAGTCAGAGGGAGAGAAACATGTCTAAAGCAGTGAGACAACTAGAGTCAGAGGGAGAGAAACATGTCTAAAGCAGTGAGACAACTAGAGTCAGAGGGAGAGAAACATGTCTAAAGCAGTGAGACAACTAGAGTCAGAGGGAGAGAAACATGTCTAAAGCAGTGAGACAACTAGAGTCAGAGGGAGAGAAACATGTCTAAAGCAGGGAGAAACATGTCTAAAGCAGGGAGACAACTAGAGTCAGAGGGAGAGAAACATGTCTAAAGCAGGGAGCCAACTAGAGTCAGAGGGAGAGAAACATGTCTAAAGCAGGGAGACAACTAGAGTCAGAGGGAGAGAAACATGTCTAAAGCAGGGAGACAACTAGAGTCAGAGGGAGAGAAACATGTCTAAAGCAGGGAGACAACTAGAGTCAGAGGGAGAGAAACATGTCTAAAGCAGGGAGACAACTAGAGTCAGAGGGAGAGAAACATGTCTAAAGCAGGGAGACAACTAGAGTCAGAGGGAGAGAAACATGTCTAAAGCAGGGAGACAACTAGAGTCAGAGGGAGAGAAACATGTCTAAAGCAGGGAGACAACTAGAGTCAGAGGGAGAGAAACATGTCTAAAGCAGGGAGACAACTAGAGTCAGAGGGAGAGAAACGTGTCTAAAGCAGGAAGCCAACTAGAGTCAGAGGGAGAGAAACATGTCTAAAGCAGGGAGACAACTAGATTCAGAGGGAGAGAAACATGTCTAAAGCAGGGAGACAACTAGAATCAGAGGGAGAGAAACATGTCTAAAGCAGGGAGACAACTAGAATCAGAGAGAGAGAAACATGTCTAAAGCAGGGACACAACTAGAGTCAGAGGGAGAGAAACATGTCTAAAGCAGGGAGACAACTAGAGTCAGAGGGAGAGAAACATGTCTAAAGCAGGGAGACAACTAGAGTCAGAGAGAGAGAAACATGTCTAAAGCAGGGAGACAACTAGAGTCAGAGGGAGAGAAACATGTCTAAAGCAGGGAGACAACTAGAGTCAGAGGGAGAGAAACATGTCTAAAGCAGGGAGACAACTAGAGTCAGAGGGGGAGAAACATGTCTAAAGCAGGGAGACAACTAGAGTCAGAGGGAGAGAAACATGTCTAAAGCAGGGAGACAACTAGAGTCAGAGGGAGAGAAACATGTCTAAAGCAGGGAGACAACTAGAGTCAGAGGGAGAGAAACATGTCTAAAGCAGGAAGCCAACTAGAGTCAGAGGGAGAGAAACATGTCTAAAGCAGGGAGACAACTAGAGTCAGAGGGAGAGAAACATGTCTAAAGCAGGGAGCCAACTAGAATCAGAGGGAGAGAAACATGTCTAAAGCAGGGAGACAACTAGAGTCAGAGGGAGAGAAACATGTCTAAAGCAGGAAGACAACTAGAGTCAGAGGGAGAGAAACATGTCTAAAGCAGGAAGACAACTAGAGTCAGAGGGAGAGAAACATGTCTAAAGCAGGGAGCCAACTAGAATCAGAGAGAGAGAAACATGTCTAAAGCAGGAAGACAACTAGAGTCAGAGGGAGAGAAACATGTCTAAAGCAGGGAGACAGCTAGAGTCAGAGGGAGAGAAACATGTCTAAAGCAGGGAGCCAACTAGAGTCAGAGGGGGAGACACATGTCTAAAGCAGCAGTCTCCTGAGGAAGCTAGGCTTTTGGCCATCCTTTTACCTCACCCCTTTTTAGAGCCCCATATGTTCATAATTACTGACCCGGGTCAGCCCAGGTCCTTCAGCCTCTGCTCTTACTCAATCACTCTTTCCCATCCAGTGGTCTACAGGCTCCCTTCGTCCACATTATATTACATTCTAGAAATCACGCCCAACTTAACTCCATGTAACTGTGTGATTGATAACCTACCACAGATGTAGGAATAGATTTATGAGAGGATTCACACGCACATGCAAAAATTATATCAAACGTTTTACCATTGCAACATTTGATAGGCTACAGTCACATTCAAAGCGGTTGTCTGAAGCTTGCTAGAGTTCACAGATGGTGATCCCTCATCGTGATTGGTCATTTGCAACAATCTCAATGAGCGGTCCGACACAAAGCCACTAACACTCTCAGTGAACAACAGGGTGTGCTTAAAAAAACAAGGCAGAAAAACTTGGCACAGCACAGCGACGATGGGCTAAAAGCATTTCTAGTTTACACACATTCTCATTACTCAGTGAATGAGAAATCATTTGGAGGTATGGGGAAAGGGCCAAATCAGGTTAGGGCTAATATGGGGGCAATGCTTCCTGGAACTGACAAAAACAATATGTTAGGGGCAGAGGGGTAGAAAGTGTCTACAGTACGTTTGGAGAGAGTATTTGGTTGGGAGGAGTATTTGGTTGAGAGGAGTATTTGGTTGGGGAGGAATATTTGGTTGAGGAGGAGTATTTGTATTTGGTTGGGGAGAAGTATTTGGTTGAGAGGAGTATTTGGTTGAGAGGAGTATTTGATTGGAGAGGAGTATTTGGTTGGGGAGGAGTATTTGTTTGGGGGGGAGTATTTGGTTGGGGGGAGTATTTGGTTGGGGGGAGTATTTGGTTGGGGGGAGTATTTGGTTGAGAGGAGTATTTGGTTGGGGAGGAGTATTTGGTTGGGGGAAGTATTTGGTTGGGGGAGTATTTGGATGAGGGAGAATTTGTTTGGGGGAGTATTTGGATGAGGGAGAATTTGGTTGGGGGAGTATTTGGATGAGGGAGAATTTGGTTGAGGGAGTATTTGGATGGGGGAGTATTTGGTTGGAGGGTGTATTTGGTTGGGGGAGAATTTGGTTGGGGGGAGTATTTGGATGGGGGGAATATTTGGTTGGGGGAGTATTTGGATGGGGGAGTATTTGGTTGGGGGAGTATTTGGATGGGGGAGTATTTGGTTGGGGGAGTATTTGGTTGGGGGGAGTATTTGGTTGGGGGAGTATTTGGTTGGATATTTGATTTAAAATATTTGATTTGAGTGAATGGCAATTCTGGTACTTTGATAAAGAGGACAACAATAAAATAGTTCAAGATTTTCAAGATTTGATGTTTGATTCAAAATAAATATGTTTTCTTATTGTCTTGTGTATCATTAAAAAGGCATTTTAACCAAGGTATTGGAAAGAGAAGTCTGAGCGGGTTATGGTGTATGTTTCAGATCCCCTGTGAGTGTTCACAATGTCTAGACTTGGAACACATGACCTATTGATCTCCCAGCAGCGGACTTGTTCAATTAAGACCGATAAAGGTTGTGTGAGACTTCCAACGGAGGTGTTCTGAGTTCTAACCTTTTGATAATCTAATAGCTATTTAATGGATAATCTGAGCTGCTAATAGAATAAAATGGCTCTCAATTTGTGTTGATTTCATTTGGACTGGATTTGCACTCGCCATTTAATTAAGCAATGCTTGCAATTATAAACACCTGCTTCAAACATCCAAATCCACTATCACTATTTCAAGGTAGAAAAATACAGATCATTTGTTGAGTAACAGATTAGTTTGTTATATTAATTAGAGAATGTCATCAATAATATTACGCAAAGTCAATGTATTGAAATATCTGAACATTTTGCAGTGTCCTCAAAATATTAGGATATTTCATTACAGTGACTGTGCATAATATTATTGATGGCATTCTCTAATTAATATAACAAACTGATCTGTACTCAAACTGTATAAACTTACATGACTGATTGACCTTGATTGATATAAGCTGAGAAAAGCCATCAGCACCATCAACACAGAAGGTATATATTTACCCAGCCTCTTGGTAGCCCAGCTTGGTTTCTGAGAATCCTAGTCTGTCATTAGGTGTTGATAGCTATGTTGAGCCCCTGTGATAGCATTGTAACTGACACCTGCTGTGTGTCTGCCCCTGGATGTTGCCATGACACTAATGACTATACTCCAGGGACCTTTGCACTGCAGCACCACAGATTGCAGGGCAGCCGTGATCAATGAAACCAATAATAGGATAATAAGGCCTAATAGGAGAGGAAATGAGGGCCTAGCACATCCTCAGTCAGCTGAGGAGAGGACAGCAACACATCACACAGCAGCACATCAACGTGGCCTGGTGTGAGAACCAGAGCAATGCAGCAGCAAAGGAAAAGTAAGCTGTGTGTGTGTGTGTGTGTGTGTGTGTGTGTGTGTGTGTGTGTGTGTGTGTGTGTGTGTGTGTGTGTGTGTGTGTGTGTGTGTGTGTGTGTGTGTGTGTGTGTGTGTGTGTGTGTGTGTGTGTGTGTGTGTGTGTGTGTGTGTGTGTGTGTGTTGACTGAAATATACAATGAGATTAGAAGTATTGTCAGAGAAAAATCACTGTCTATTCTACAGCTCCTACTGCCTGGGTCTCTTTTGTTTGCCTCCCTGGCGCTCTACTCTGTACTGCACATCAGCTGCAGGATAAGGATGCTGCTGTATGTCCCAGTCATTTCAGACGACTTCCTTCGGGCTGCAGAAGTAATCTTCACACAGAGCTCTGGAAAGGAATTCTTTGAAGTGCAAACGGATGGGGCTTTTTGTGTCAACTTCAAATGCAGCATCTAAGCTTTTTTTATATGCCTTTCTGTAGAGCAATCGGTATATGGGCGGATTGGCTTCAGACATTTTGGGGATACTGCACAAACGTTTTAATGACAGTGGCACACTTCACAGTGGAATTGTTTGAGTATGAGTAGGGTTGCAAAATTCCTGAAACGTTCAATAAATTATCTGGTTTTCCCGAAATTCTGGAAAGGCAGGTTCCTGGAATCAGGAGGGAATAAGCAGGAAATCTGTAATCCTCCATCCAGGAATTCTGGAAAACCGGGGAATTTATTGAGAGCAGGAATTTTGGTATCCTAAAATGAAGTGTCATATACACTGGTACCATGCAAAGATGCAATAATAGTCAATAAAAACACTTTCAATTTAGATTCATTGCTTAGTAAAGGCCTTTGTTGCCTGAACACGTTCTGCTCAGCATGTAAGCAGATTGAGCCACGTCATCAGAATCTACTGAATGGTAAAAGTCACTCTTCAATGAGACAAGGGCCCAGAAGCATAAAGACACACTTTAAGACTGTGACTCTGCAGAAGTCCAAGGCTTATCTATTCCTCAAGCCACTCCAGGACTTTAGACTTCATACTGGTCAGTCTTGGTAAGATGTAGAGTGAGTAAGCAGGGGTTTCATGGCAGGTGATGAGAGTGAGTGTGTGCAGTTTGCTGTACACTAACTAAATATTGATTTATGAAGACCTGCCATACTGTACACGCCATTAATAATACATTTAAAAACAGTTATTTCTTGTTTATGAAATGCTTAAGTGTACAATTTCCACTTCAAAAAGTGGCCAGACTAAATAACCAAGCTTCTAAAAGGTTAAGCCTACTTCTAACACATTTAGTCTCTAATGAAAATACTTGATTTGACACAGTTCATATTTGGCACAGTAGGTCAGCTCTATCCCAACGAGAAACATGTTAAAAGGCTGGTTTCTTGAATCTTTTAGATACCGCGACAGAGGAGGGTCAGACTCAAGACACACGTCAGAGGCACAGGTCAAGAACAGGACAGGACCCACTGTACTCACTCATAGAACAGGACAGGACACACTGTACTCACTCATAGAACATGAACAGAACCCACTGTACTCACTCATAGAACAGGGTCATAATCCACTGTACTCACTCATAGAACAGGACAGAACCCACTGTACTCACTCATAGAACAGGGACAGAACCCACTGTACTCACTCATAGAACAGGAATATAATCCACTGTACTCACTCATAGAACAGGACATAACCCACTGTACTCACTCATTGAACAGGGACAGAACCCACTGTACTCACTCATTGAACAGGGACAAAACCCACTGTACTCACTCATTGAACAGGACAAAGCCCACTGTACTCACTCATAGAACAGGAACATAATCCACTGTACTCACTCATAGAACAGGAACATAATCCACTGTACTCACTCATAGAACAGGAACATAATCCACTGTACTCACTCATAGAACAGGACAGAACCCACTGTACTCACTCATAGAACAGGGACAGAACCCACTGTACTCACTCATAGAACAGGACAGAACCCACTGGACTTACTCATTGAACAGGAACATAATCCACTGTACTCACTCATAGAACAGGACAGAACCCACTGTACTCACTCATAGAACAGGGACAGAACCCACTGTACTCACTCATAGAACAGGACAGAACCCACTGTACTCACTCATAGAACAGGGACAGAACCCACTGTACTCACTCATAGAACAGGACAGAACCCACTGTACTCACTCATAGAACAGGGACAGAACCCACTGTACTCACTCATAGAACAGGACAGAACCCACTGTACTCACTCATAGAACAGGGACAGAACCCACTGTACTCACTCATAGAACAGGAACATAATCCACTGTACTCACTCATAGAACAGGAACATAATCCACTGTACTCACTCATTGAACATGTACATAATCCACTGTACTCACTCATAGAACAGGACAGAACCCACTGTACTCACTCATAGAACAGGGACAGAACCCACTGTACTCACTCATAGAACAGGACAGAACCCACTGGACTTACTCATTGAACAGGAACATAATCCACTGTACTCACTCATAGAACAGGACAGAACCCACTGTACTCACTCATAGAACAGGACAGAACCCACTGTACTCACTCATAGAACAGGACAGAACCCACTGTACTCACTCATAGAACAGGAACAGGACAGAACCCACTGTACTCACTCATTGAACAGGCACATCATCCACTGTATTCACTCATTGAACAGGCACATAATCCACTGTACTCACTCACAGAACAGGACAGAACCCACTGTACTCACTCATAGAACAGGGACAGGACAGAACCCACTGTACTCACTCATAGAACTCTGCAGCCGGCGTCATCTTGTACTTGGCATAAGACGTCCCGTTGCCCAGGAAGGATCCGTTTAGAAGCTTGGGGTCTGTGCAGTTCGGACTGTTCCAGGCGTTGCCACAATGGAGCCAGGGCAGCTCACTGGTCATAGAGGAGAACAGGTAGTACAGGGACCAGGCTATGATGACGTTGTAGTAGAAACCCACATACAACGCTATGATGATCACAGTGTAGCCCACACCTGAGGGAGGGAGGGAGGGATATGAACGAGAGAAACAGAGAGAGAAACAGAGAGCGAGAGAGAGAGCAGAGAGAGAGAGAGAGATGGTTACATACTGTAGGTTACATAGGATTACAGAGGGTGGAAAGCTGTTACTCCTGTGTAATGCCAATCATAAATGTGTATGTGTCAGGGAACACAAATATCAAACCAAACTATGCTGCATGTATCCACAAGGCCTTGGACAGCAGAGACTACTGAAAACAAGCACGGCAATGGAATACCAGCTAGTATTATGTTTAAAAAAGAACTTGAGGAAATTTGAGGATTCAACCACTTATTTCACCTGATTCAATGTATTATTTGAGCAGAATGTGATGTGCTATAACTCTACCATCAGAACAAGCAGCAGATGAACTTAACAATGTCACTTTAACATTGTCTTTTACCCCTTTTTCTCCCCAATTTCATGGTATCCAATTGGTAGTTACAGTCTTGTCGCTGCAACTCCTGTACGGACACAGAGCCATGCATCCACCGAAACACAACACAACCAAGCCGTACTGCTTTTTGACACAATGCCCGCTTAACCCGGAAGCCAGCCACACCAATGTGTCAGAGGAAACACCGTACACCTGGCGACTGTGTCAGCGTGCATGCGCCCGGCCCGCCACAGGAGTCGCTAGAGCGCGATGGGACAAGGACATCCCTGCCGGCCAAACAACAATATACAATAGACTTAATGTGTAACATACTGTAAATCACAACACTGCCTGTAAACTTCTGGTGAAGCTTTCAGGTTCAACAGGTCAGATGTCATGGTGTGTGTGGTAACAGTATGCCATGGTGATAAGGCTGTCAGTAGTTAAACTAATCAACAAACAGCCTTTATGTGTCCATCTTCATTACAATGCATATCTTTGTTTCTACACTATATCTACTGTATGTTTATTGTTGTACAGTGTATTGAGATTTACTGTATACTTCTAAAAGACCACATCTCTCCTTCCTCTCTCCTCTGATCAAGGCTTTTGGAAAAGTGGACAGGGAGAGCT
Source organism: Salvelinus alpinus (assembly GCF_045679555.1). NCBI lineage: Eukaryota > Metazoa > Chordata > Actinopteri > Salmoniformes > Salmonidae > Salvelinus > Salvelinus alpinus. Next base: position 28,398,962 of record NC_092118.1, read on the forward strand.
GAAGACGGGGAAATGAAAAAGAGAGGTACTGTATATAGGAGAAAGGAGAGATGAAGATGGGGAAATGAAAAAGAGAGATACTGTATATAGGAGAAAGGAGAGCTGAAGACGGGGAAATGAAAAAGAGAGGTACTGTATATAGGAGAAAGGAGAGATGAAGACGGGGAAATGAAAAAGAGAGGTACTGTATATAGGAGAAAGGAGAGATGAAGACGGGGAAATGAAAAAGAGAGGTACTGTATATAGGAGAAAGGAGAGATGAAGATGGGGAAATGAAAAAGAGAGGTACTGTATATAGGAGAAAGGAGAGATGAACGAAGGATATTATAGGGGAAACCCAGTGGGTACAAACTGGTTGAATCAACGTTGTTTCAATGTAATTTGTCAACGTATTGTGACGTGGACTCTGTGTGTAAAATACAATGGATTTGCAAAAACTGTTGTTTGAAGAAATTTCAACCAAAGGATTATGTCATCATGGTTACCAATTTTCAGCATACACAAAGCTTGAATAAAATATGTTGAATTTGTATGTGAGTTATATCCACTAGCATAAAAAAATAATAGGCTGGGCAGCACCTCTTACTGGAGAATGTATCTATCTACGGCTATCCCTTTGGTCTCCCATCCAGGGTTTTAAAAAAGCACAGCCGTGCTTTGCTTTGAAATGTATCACTGACACCATTGTGCTATCTGAGAATGAGAGCTCTCCACTTAAAAACTAAATAGATTCACTGTTGCTATTAAAGTCATTTCCAAAGGGTAGGTTTAACAGAGGTTTAACATATAGCACTAATGATACTATTTAGGCCTATATAGCCTTTGCATCAACAGCTATTGTTTCAATTCAAGTTGAAAATAGACAATAAATAGGCCTAGGGTTTCAAGTTTAGCTTGATTTCAAATTTAATCTACAAGTTAATAATTAATATGTTGGATTTAATGGCTCCATCTCAACCAAAAATCTAAGTTATAGAATAGGACAAAATCAAATACAACTTTATTTAAAGTGCATTTAAAGTTTCATTTGATTTGATTTTGTCCTATTCTATAATTTAGATTTTTGGTTGAGATGAAGCCGTTGAATCCAACATATTCATTATTAACTTGTAGATAAAATTTGAAATCAAGCGAAATTGGAATTAAAGCCAGACTCAGTGGCACAGAGGAAACTTTCCAAGCAGAAGATACATCTCCTTCAAATGGTGACACTGTAACTATAAATGTCTTCTTATGTAATCATATAAAGCAGATGTGTTGAAGATCGCAGGTCTATGGAGATCTTCACAATTTCTATAATAATCTGCCTGGAATCTCCAACAGCATTGATCACTTGCATCATGTATATACTTTTAATGTAATCCTTTACAGTAATCCAGGTCATTTGGTTGTGCTATTACATGAAGCACTGTGATAACACATTAAGTTGTTGTATTAATCAGCAAAATCACTGTCATTGTGTTACCATTTCAACTTTGTTGTGCTTTTACATGGCTTAAAGTGCATTGATACACATTTAGGTGACAACTAAACCAAAACCAGACATTGAAATTCCATTGGAATTTGGTTTTGCTTTTAGATGGTTGAAGGCATACTGACCACATTTACATGCACATCAATATCCCGTTATTATTCAGGATACTCAAGTACTCTGTGTTTGAGTTGACGCATATAAACATCACATCCAGTTTACAATAACCTGAAAAAGCTTGAATCCCGGTTGTAAGAAACCTGGATAAGATGCCTGGGACAGGCTGATCTAAGACGGGATACTGTGGCATGTAAACATCCTATCCCGTTTACTGTTGTTTCTGTGCTCTGTGCTGTCAGGCTCAGTTTCACATATCAGGAGTGTTGTGTGATGATGTTTTCATCTGATTGTCAAACTAATCACTTCAAAAAGTAGGTTACCTGCTCAGTTCGATCCACAAAAGTAATTCCATAATAATTTAGCCTACTATAATTAATTTACTACAATTTAAATGACGTTTCTGCTTATAATTTCCAACATTTGGGAGGCCAAATTATAATTTCCAGCATTTGCCATTTGTTTTTCAACTAAAGATTGATACATGCAGCTTCTCTTCTGTCATAACTTCTGCCTAGTTACATCTTCTGTCTAGTTAAATAAATGTTAAAATATATTTTTTAAATTACTTGTTGCCCCAGAAGACTAAATAAAGTAGTGCTCACCAGAATAATATCTTCCATGGATAAAATGAATGCATTAGTAATCTAGTTAACACCGGTAAAGTTGTCTGTCCACATGTCATCAGTTTGACCTGTTTTAAGGAAAATAAAAGCTGAGAAAACGACGAAACACGTTTCGGATAAGACTTTAGTTCGTCTTGGGTACATATTTTATGTGGTTGAAATACTGTCTGCTTGCATAACAGTGTGAAAGATAACACATTACAGAAGCATTTGCATTTTCTCAAGAGATGCTGAAATAAATCAATGATATTTCTTAACTTCTGTTCCCGAGACAAAATTAACATTTGTTGTATAATTTCACTACGAGAAATCCATAATTCTGCAAGAGTTAATATTATATTACACTACATGTGAGAGGTTATAGGCCTACAGTCAGTGTCCATAGTTCAGTTACTATTCCATTTAACCCAAATTAACTTAAATTAGAAGTATTCCGTTTATTCATGGATACAGGGATACTCATGAGCGGGATATATCATCTATATTACGGACGTAATTTTTGCTGGACCCCAGGAAGAGTAGCTTTTGCCTTGGCAGTAGCTAATGGGCATCCATAATACTGACAAAATATCAAAGGTGCATGTAAACAGCTTATACCGAATAAAACCTTAAGCGGGATATGAGCTACTATCCGGAATACTTTGCGCCTTTAAACGTGGTCACTGATAACACATTGGTAATTCAACAAACTTTTGGCTGTCTTTTTGAGTGGGTGAATATAGGTTGCAATCTCATTCATCAACGTCTTGTCAACATTGTCCATATTGAAATGATGTGGTGTGCCCACTGGGAAGGAACACTAAAAGAGCGGGGAAAGGAAGGAGGGGAAAGGACAAGAGGTGAGAGAAAAAAGAGAGAGATGTTCAAAGATAGAGAAGAAAAGAGAGGCCAGGAGCCTTGAGAAGGTGAGAGGTGGGAGATGAGGCAGAGGTCAGGAAAGAGATGGAATACAGAGATGGGAGAGAGAGCGAAAGCTCACCTTTAAAGACAGGGCAGATCTTCCAGACTGTAGCAGCTCCTTCCCTATTGTACTGTCCCAGGGCTAGTTCCATATAGAACAGAGGCATCCCAGCAATCACCAGGAACAGAATGTAGGGGATTAGAAAGGCACCTGAAATCACGACAAAACCCCACAAAACAAAGTTTTTGAACGTGATCCTTTTGGCATTTGTGTTGCAGCCAAGACAATATATTTAGCATTTTGTGGGTGTTTTTCGCCCTAGCAATTTGTGTTGATGATGATATCTAAAGAAAAATCACATGAAACAGACATCAACATGGACTCTCCAGGCACAGACAGTGAATTGGCCATGCTTGGTAGCTTTTTATGTTCCAGTGGATTCTAGGAAGAATAAAATTCCCTTCATCTAGTAGAATTAAAATATCTTGTATGCAACATTTTAACAAAGAGCTGAGCATTGGGCTACATTACAGCCTTTCATAGAGCGCCAAATGAACATGACCCACAGCTGAAGAGTTGGCACCACAGGACACAACACTGCAACACTCAGTTCACCAGATAAAGATACACATGTCTATTGTCACCACGTGAAGTGTAATGCTGCCAAAGGGGACAGGAAATGTAGTAAACACTAGTAAACACTGTTATTACAACAAGCTACTGAAGGTCTGTGGTGGCAAACCCAAAATGTCACTTTGTAATTAACAAGGAACTTTGGTTTGTTAACATTCACTCGGCTCGATTATAGATATATTCAGGTGCAATTTTTATGTTTTCTCTTTTTTTGAACACTTGTTTTGGTTATTGTTGGCAGTCAATCATCTCTGTAGTTAGCCTTTGCTTTGTTGTTCATTCTTCAGATTTGTCATAACCCTGACTGGCACTTCTAACAGATGTTATCTAAAACTCTTCTTAGCAAACAAATGCAGCACACATATTACAAGTTATTTGCTTACTTGTTCCACCACCACTACTGAGCCACTGAAATATGCCTAAGCCATTATTATTCGCTCTCAACCTGGTCTCAGAGCATTTTGTATTACGTAAATCCGAGGCATTACATTTAGTATATGTTAAGAATCACAATTCGTATTATATGTTACAAATTAGCAAAACGTACAATATGTTACGAATTTGCAGAACTTATGATATTTTACAAATTCTAGCTAGGTGGCTAACGTTAGCTATTTGGCAAACGTTATCTAGGCTAGGGGTTAGGGTTAAGGTTAGGAGTTAGGTTAAAGGTTAGCTAAAATGAATAAGGTTTAGCTAACATGCTAAGTAGCAAGTAGTTGAAAAGTTGCAAATGAGCTAAAGTTGTCTGTCATGAGATTTGAATTCGCAACCTTTGGATTGCTTGAAGTTAGCATTACACGCCCACCCACCCCAACCATCTGTAACATGTCATACTAATTTGAGTGTCAGGGATACATTTTTACTATGTTAAGTCTAGATTATGAGACCAGGCTGTAACTCTTAATAGTCTAGACCACATATCGAGGCCTGCAGGCTGGATCTGGCTTTCGAGCCCATTCAAAATTCCAAAACCAATAGTTAAAGGACAATTGCTTAGCAAATTTTGACTGCGAGGAAATATAATCCATTTTAAGTGTTGCCCCCCAGACCCCGGTGAAGATCGAACGCGGTCCGCAGGAAAAATGGGTTCGACACCGCTGATCTAGACACATTTAAATGAAGTTATTAATTATTAACATATTTGCATAGCTATCTGTTCAACTGTGAGTATTAAAATATTTCCTAACATGTTCCATCAGCAATAAAGCACTTATGAGCCAGCAACTGGTGTGAATGGGTTATACATCAACTCTTTACAGTAAGATACAGTAGCACCCAGATACAGTGAATGTATTTGCAGTTGAGTCAACCACACTGACCTGAATGAATTTATGCAATGAGGTATTTCCGTTTCCTCTTAAACTACACTGACCTGAATGAATTTATGCAGTAAGGTATTTCCGTTTCCCTCTTACCAGTAAAGCCTCTTGGCTCAAGAAAGCCTGCGCAAAGCTATTTGGGGATTTCAAATAAATCACTGACTAGTGACTGGTACGTATGGTAGCATACAAACTAACAGATTGGCACATTTGATCATAAACTCACGAAGAAAGTTATTTCACAACAGTAAAACAAACTTGATATTAGTTCCAAAGCAGTCTCGCGTTGCCATACCCAGGCTGGTTCTCGACGAGGATAGTTCCAAAGGAACCTGGGAAAGTCTTAACAGAAGTCTTTACAGAAGTTATAACAGTTCACTCACCACCTCCATTCTTGTAGCAGAGGTAAGGGAATCTCCAGACATTGGCCAAGTCCACTGCGAAGCCTATGACGGATAGGAGAAAGTCTATTTTCTTTCCCCATATTTCCCTCTCCTCCAGCTCCTCAGCCGTGCAGGGGGTGCCGTGCGTGCTGGGGGTTGGCATGATGGTCGAACTGGTATACTGGACCCCATTTTGGTCCTTCACCAGTATCAGTTCCACCTCCTTCTTCTCCACATTGCAGGGTTTCAGCGGGGCCACTGATGACAGCTTGTGGTCTGGCAGGACCTGGATGTTCATCTTTTCTCCGGTGTCGGTGTGCAGCTCGCCGACGGCCTTGTGCTCTCACCTCACGGAGGAAGTATCCGTGGCGGAGGTGATGCTCGCGCTGCGGTGGACCGTGAAGACGATGGGAGTCCCGCTAGCGTGGAAAGGCAAACTCTGCATAAGTGACTATTTTCTCCACGAACTACAGTGGACTCCACCGCATTCATCGGCTAGAGAGGTAAAAAAATACACTCAGAAGTTTGCAGAGGTGGAATAGTTATGAAAAGTTTTATAGCTACACTAGCGCACAGAGAGGAATAGGCAAAATATGAGTGATAGAAAAGTATTTCCTTGTTTCAGAAACCTCAGTCATATTTTACAAATACATTGTCTTATATTATATTAAATCATATAAACTACTAGTCATGCTATTGGAAACATATTTCAAAATGTTAAAATAAACGTAAATAACAGGTGAACGTCGTAGAATAGGTTTAGGCTATTCCATTGCTCCTGCGTATTTCTCATAATCCCCGTGCGCATTTGTTGAATGCAGCTAAGCAACATTGGTTAATCAAACAAATTGATACAAACTGGCAGCAATACACCATAAAATATAAGTTAAACGTGCAATAGTATAGTCAGTGATGTATAGTATCGTTATTAAAGCACATTAAAAACCCGTATAAGTAGAAGAGGAGCCACGGTTGGTCCGTACTTGTGAAGCTACGGACACCTCTCCATGACCCGTTGCTGCTGTCGTCCTGCTGCGTCTGAGGAGAGACTGCCCATTCTGATGGAACTTTAAGACTCGCCTTCTCATGAGAGATAGACGATATACATTCAGAGCTTTTAAATCAGCTTGCTCGCTCTCTCTCCACGTGATTTTTTATAATTGAAAATGTTTTTTCTGCTCCTCCCTTTCTCACTTAATGTTGGATCTTTCTTGGCACGCCGTCGCCACTGTTGTGAAGTGCGCGCCAACATGCGCCCGTGGTCTCACCTCGCCAAACCCGCAGCACCAGACCTAAAGGAATATACACTACATGACCAAAAGTATGTGGACACCTGTTCATCAAACATCTCACTCCAAAATCATGGGCATTAATATGGAGTTGGTCTCCCCTTTGCTGCTATGACAGCCTCCACTCTTCTGGGAAGGCTTTCCACTAAATGTTGGGACATTGCTACAGGGACTTGATTCCATTCAGCCACAAGAGCATTAGTAAGGTCAGGCACTGATATTGGCTGATTAGGCCTGGCTCGCGGTCTGCTTTCCAATTCATCCCAAAGGTGTTCGAAGAGATTGAGTTTAGGTCCTCTGTGCTGGCCAGTCAAGTTCTTCCACACCGATCTCGACAAACCATTTCTGTATGAACCTCACTTTGTGCACAGGGGCATTGTCATGCTTAAACAGGAAAGGGCTTTCCCCAAACTGTTGCCACAAAGTTGGAAGCACAGAACCATCTAGAATGTCATTATATGCTGTAGTGTTAAGACTTCCCTTTAATGCAACTAAGGGGCCTACTACGAACCATGAAAAACATCCCCAGAATATTATTCCTTCCCCACCAAACTTTACAGTTGGCACTAGCATTGGGGTAGGTAGCGTTCTCCTGGCATCTGCCAAAGCCAGATTCAACCGTCGGACTGCCAGATGGTGAAGTGTGATTCATCACTCCAGAGAATGCGTTTCCACTGCTCCAGAGTCCAATGGCGGTGAGCTTTACACCACTCCAGGTGATGCTTGGCATTGCGCATGGTGATCTTAGGCTTGTGTGCGGCTGCTCGGCCATGGAAACCCATTTCATGAAGCTCCTGACGAACAGTTATTGTGCTGACGTTGCTTCCAAAGGCAGTTTGGAACTCGGTGTGTCCCAACCAAGGACAAACACTTTTTATGTGCTACGCGCTTCAACACTCCGCAGTCCTGTTCTGTGAGCTTGTGTGGCCTACCACTTCACGGATGAGCCGTTGTTGCTCCTAGACATTTCGACTTCACAATAACAGCACTTACAGTTGACTAGGGCAGCTCTAGCAGAGCAGACATTTGACGAACTGACTTGTTGGAAAGGTGGCATCCTATGACGGTGCCACATTGAAAGTCACTGAGCTCTTCATTAAGGCCATTCTACTGCCAATGTTTGTCTATGGAAATTGCAAGGCTGTGTGCTTGATTTTATACACCTGTCAGCAATGGGTGTGGCTAAAATAGCCGAATCCACTAATTTGAAGTGGTGTCAAACATACTTTTGTAAATACAGTGCATTCGGAAAGTATTCACACCCATTGACTTATTGCACATTTTATTATATTACAGCCTTATTCTAAAATTGATTAAATCGTTTTTTTCCCTCGTCAAACTACACACAATATGCCATAATGACAAAACAAAAACAGAATTATTGTTTTTTTTGCAAATGTAAAAAATAAAACAGAAATATCACATTTGCATAAGTATTCAGACCCTTTACCCTTTTTGTTGAAGCACCTTTGGCAGCTATTACAGCCTTGAGTCTTGGGTATGACGCTACAAGCTTGGCACACCTGTATTTGAGGAGTTTCTCCCATTCTTCTCTGCAGATCCTCTCAGGCTCTGTCAGGTTGGATGGGGAGCGTCGCTGCACAGCTATTTTCAGGTCTCTCCAGAGATTTTTGATCGGGTTCAAGTCCGGGCTCTGTGTGGGCCACTCAAGGACATTCAGAGACTTGTCCCGAAGCCACTCCTGCGCTGTCTAGGCTGTGTGCTTAGGGTTGTTGTCCTGTTGGAAGGTGAACCATCGCCCCAGTCTGAGGTCCTGAGTGCTGTGGAGAAGGTTTTCATCAAGGATCTATCAGTACTTTGTTCCCGTTCATCTTTCCCTTGATCCTGACTAGTCTCTCAGTCCCTGAAAAACATCAACACATCATGATGCTGCCAACCCCACGCTTCACCATTGGGATGGTGCCAGGTTTCCTCCAGACGTGACGCTTGACATTCAGGCCAAAGAGTTCAATCTTGGTTTCATCAGACCAGAGAATCTTGTTTCTCATGGTCTGAGAGTCATTTAGGTGTCTTTTGGCAAACTCCAAGCGGGCTGTCATGTGCCTTTTACTGAGGAGTGGCTTCCATCTGGCCACTCTACCATAAAGGCCTGATTGGTGGAGTGCTGGAGAGATGGTTGTCCTTCTGGAATGTTCTCCCATCTCCACAGAGGAACTCTGGAGCTCTGTCAGAGTGACCATCGGGTTCGTGGTCACCTCCCTGACCAAGGCCCTTCTCCCCTGATTGCTCAGTTTGGCTGGGCATCCAGCTCTAGGAAGAGACTTGGTGGTTCCAAACGTCTTACATTGATGGAGGCCACTGTGTTCTTGGGGACCTTCAATTGTTTGCAGAATTATTTTGGTACCCTTCCCCAGATCTGTGCCTCGACACAATCCTGTCTCGGAGCTCTACGGACAATTCCTTCGACCTCATGGCTTGGTTTTTGCTCTGACATGCACTGTCAACTGTGGGACCTTATATAGACAGGTGTGTGCCTTTACAAATCATGTCCAAACAATTGAATTTACCACAGGTGGATTCCAATCAAGTTGTAGAAACATCTCAAGGATGATCAATGGAAACAGAATGCACCTGAGCTCAATTTCGAGTATCATAGCAAAGGGTCTGAATACTTATGTAATTAAAGTATTTTAGTAATTATTTTTATTGTTTTTTTGCAAACATTTCAAGAAACCTGTTTTCTCTTTTTCATTATGGTGTATTGTGTGTCAATTGATGAAGGGAAAACATAATTGTATACATTTTAGAATAAGGCTGTAACGTAACAAAATGTGGAAAAAGGGAAGGGGTGTGAATACTTTACGAACACACATGTGTACATACACGTTGAATTTAATCCGCGGTAAATGTAGCATAGGATACAGAGAATGGAATAGGCCTTCTTCTCACGCAAGTAGATTTGGATTACTTATTATAGGACATTTTCAATAGGATATTTAGAAGTGTTGACAGACTTCATTTTATTCATTTTTTGTAGCATATTGAAGCCATTATATTTTTTGAAAGTATGAACAGTTAAAAATGACAGTTCTATTTTTGTTCTATTTTGATATTTTCTAAAATCGTTTTTTCTTTTACCGAAAGCAAGAAAATAAAAACTTATTTCAGAAATGTTTTAATTTGGACTTTATTTATCTGTTTCTTCTCTCAACTAAATATATTGAATTACAGTTTTCTAAGAAGCGGTAAAAGCACTGTGTTCCATACGTAATTAAATAACACACCAACTTTTGCCATGGGCAATGATTTCTATTAGATATGGTTGATCAGTTTATCCCATTAAAGTCAATGAATGTCCCCTTAAAGCTCTCCAGTGCTTTCCAGGCTTCTCTTATAAAACCTTAAAAGGGCTGTTTGGGGGCATTTTGTTTGTAAAGATTAAATAATTGAAGTGATAGAAAAGGAAAGAGCGAGGTGAGGCCTATATGGATGGGTTATATGTTATTAGTGGTGTTTTCCTCTGTGGCATTCTGGATTTATTTCCTCCCATTTAACAGAATTGTGAAGGTAGGCTACATTTGAATAGGTGAACCCAGGACAAACAGATGGCAAACAATACCTACAAAATCTGTCTAAAGTTCATGTTTTTATTCATTTAAAGGCCTATTCATGTTAAAGAATAAATGGCAATAGAAAAACATGCACTAACCAAGGACTGAATCTTAACATACATAATGTGAATTTCCATACACATCTTCCATTAATAACAATGTATTAAAATAGCCAGGAATACAAACTTGTGAAACATATCAGTTTTGTTTCCAGGCTAGTATTACGCAACAGTTGAAGTGACGTCTCAGGATAGATTTTCGGCATTAGGTGACATATTACATCCTTACACTTCGATGGATAGGCTGTCCAGCGTTGTGCCTGGTTGTCAGCCTAGAAGATGACCTGTGACTGGAGATGGATTGCAATGATGGCCTAGATCAGCTCTACGGTGCTCTGGTTGTCTCGAAAGGGGCATACATGTCCTCCAAAACCACAGCAGTTCTGATAACCTCTGACACCAACCCACATGACATAGAGCACCATCATTCTGTCATAAGGAAGTGTCCCTTCCTTTTAGATGCAGATCCTAGTGACCTAGGTCTAGGATAACTACTAACACCCAGGCCGGCATTTACTGCTGCCTTACCCTTATATCTGAATCACATTCTAACTGCTCACGGCAAAGCAATCTCTTCCCTCCCTTCTGGCCTCTATCAACCATCCCTTCCAGGCCCCTGCAGCCAGTCTGTCTTCCTCCATGCCTCTGTCTGTCTGTCTGTCTGTCTGTCTGTCTGTCTGTCTGTCTGTCTGTCTGTCTGTCTGTCTGTCTGTCTGTCTGTCTGTCTGTCTGTCTGTCTGTCTGTCTGTCTTCCTGCCTGCCTGCCTGCCTGCCTGCCTGCCTGCCTGCCTGCCTGCCTGCCTTTCTGTCTCTGTGTACCAGCATCCGTCCATCCATCTGCCTACCCGCCTGCCTCCTTCCCTTCCTCTCCCTCTCTTCCTTCCCTCTGTCTTCTCTCTGCCCCGGGGCCTCTTCTCTCCGTGGGCCATCTAGATCCTGATCTCAGATCAGATGAGGTTGATGAGACGTGAAATGTCTCACAACAGTCCAGAAAGGCTCCAGCCTCCTCTAGGACCACAGCCAGCCAGGGACCCTTATGCTCTCTGTCCACACCGCTCTCCATCTTCCAGGCCTGCCCTGCCATTGGAGTACCACCCCATCTCTTAACCCTGGAAAGAGCAGAGGCATTTCCACCTCTGCCTGGCCATTCAGGCTCAGTCCAAGTGACTCAGACAAGAGAATGGAGAAATGTTGTTTGAGCTAAGATGAGTAGGTCACTTTACTTTAGATTGTTTTCAATATGTTTTTGAGATTAAATGAAATGAGCGGTTTCTTAAGTACCATGTTCTTATGTTTCATATTGTACTGAATGCATTGCCAAAGTTATATGGCATTCAAGTTGATTTCCATGCACTTGTAATATGAACTTAGGCTACAGTACTTTATGTTTCTTTATAGATTTAGCCTACATTAAAAAAAATACTAAAGTTTACTATGGAATACTACAGTACTTAATATATAATTCTGTAGTAAACTGTAGTATAATGTAGAATACTATACTACACACTGTGATATCCCTCGATCACATGAACAACTTAGTATAGAATTTTGCAGTATACTGTAGAATACTATAGTAAATACTACAGTATTATCCCCCAAAAAACATTGTAGTAAATACTACAGAAATATCCGCAAAAACACTATAGTCCGCAAAAACACATTTTTATTCACTAGAGTAAATACTACAGTATTTAATTTACCCTGCCCATTCCTCTCACCATATCCCAATTTGTGAGAAACCTACAAGCCAAGTACAGTTGAAGTTGGAAGTTTACATACACTTATGTTGGAGTCATTAAAACTCGTTTTTCAGTTTTGGCAAGTCGGTTAGGACATTTACTTTCTGCATGACACAAGTCATTTTTCCAACAGTTGTTTACAGGCAGATTATTTCACTTATAATTCACTGTATCACAATTCCAGTGGGTCAGAAGTTTACATACACTAAGTTGACTGTGCCTTTAAACAGCTTGGGAAATTCCAGAAAATGATGTCATGGCTTTAGAAGCTTCTGATAGGCTAATTGACATAATTCGAGTCAATTGGAGGTGTACATGTGGATGTATTTCAAGGCCTACCTTCAAACTCAGTGCCTCTTTGCTTGACATCATGGGAAAATCAAAAGAAATCAGTCAAGACCTCATAAAAAATGTTTGTAGACCTCCACAAGTCTGGTTCATCCTTGGGAGCAATTTCCAAACGCCTGAAGGTACCACGTTCATCTGTACGAACAATAGCATGCAAGTATAAACACCATAGGACCACGCAGCCATCATACCGCTCAGGAGGAGACGTGTTCTGTCTCCTAGAGATGAACGTACTTTGGTGCAAAAAGTGCAAATCAATCCTAGAACAACAGCAAAGGACCCTGTGAAGATGCTGGAGGAAACAGGTACCAAAGTATCTATATCCACAGTAAAACAAGTCCTATATCGACATAACCTGAAAGGCCACTCAGCAAGGAAGAAGCCACTGCTCCAAAACCACCAAAAAACAGACAGACTACGATTTGCAACTGCACATGTGGACAAAGATCGTACTTTTTGGAGAAATGTCCTCTGGTCTGATGAAACAAAAATAGAACTGTTTGGCCATAATGACCATCGTTGTGTTTGGAGGAAAAAGGGAAGGCTTGCAAGCCGAAGAACACCATCCCGACCGTGAAGCACAGGGGTGGCAGCATCATGTTGTGGGGTGCTTTGCTGCAGGAGGGACTGGTGCACTTCACAAAATAGATGGCATCATGAGGAAAGGAAAATTATGTGGATATATTGAAGCAACATCTCACGACATCAGTCAGGAAGTTAAAGCTTGGTTGCAAATGGGTCTTCCAAATGGACAATGAACCCAAGCATACTTTCAATGTTGTGGTAAAATGGCTTAAGGACAACAAAGTCAAGGTATTGACTTCACAAAGCCCTGACCTTCACAAAGCCCTGACCTAAATCCTATAGAAAATTTGTGGGCAGAACTGAAAAAGCCTGTGCGAGCAAAGATGCCTACAAACCTGCCTCAGTTACACCAGCTCTGTCAGGAGGAAATGGTCAAAATTCATCCAACTTATTGTGGGAAGCTTGTGGAAGGCTACCCGAAACATTTGACCCAAGCTAAACAATGTAAAGGTAATGCTACCAAATACTAATTGAGTGTATGTAAACCTCTGACCCATTGGGAATGTGATGAAAGAAATAAAAGCTGAAATAAATAATTCTCTACTATTATTCTGACATTTCACATTCTTAAAATAAAGTGGTGATCCTAACTGACCTAAGACAGGGCATTTTGACTATGATTAAATGTCAGGAATTGTGAAAAACTGAGTTTAAATGTATTTGGCTAAGGTGTATGTAAACTTCCGACTTCAACTGTATATACCATACTCCATACAGGTTATAAAAAAGAGCAGAAGCTCTGAACTCTCCGTTCAGAACCCAGTCCTACCTACCTACAGGTTATAGAAAATTTGCTCTTTTAGTATTTCTCCAGTAGGTTTCCTCAAGGAGAAAGCCCCCCCCCCCCCCACCCCCACTTCTATGTCCCCAAAAACACTACAGTAAATACTACAGTATACTACAGTCCACAAAAGCACTACAGTAATTACTATAGTATATACTGCAAAAACACCACAGCGAATACTAAAGTAAAGTCCGCAAAAACACTATAGTGATTTTTATAGTATTCCTAACATAGTATATAGTACACTATAGTATTTTTTCATGTGGGAGTGGGTGGGAAAGTAATAGTGGATGGTTGGGTTGGGTTTGAACATCTTGTTTATAGAATTCTAATTTCTAAAATGTTCTCATGCATAGATTTCATAATTGTGTGACATTCACGCCAATATTGTAATTTATTAACAGAACATGACGTGGAAAAGTGCATTTTCTTTTGATTTTGAATTAGATTTACAAATAAAATGTGTTATAATGTATTCATTTACACTACCGGTCAAAAGTTTTAGAACACCTACTCATTCAAGGGTTTTTCTTTATTTTACTATTTTCTACATTGCATAATAATAGTATAGACATCAAAACTATGAAATAACACATATGGAATCATGTAGTAACAAAAAAAGTGTTAAACAAATCAAAATATATTTTATATTCTTCAAAGTAGCCATTCTTTGCCTTGATGATAGCTTTGCACACTCTTGGCATTCTCTCAACCAGCTTCATGAGGTAGTCACCTGGAATGCATTTCAATTAACAGGTGTGCCTTCTTAAAAGTTAATTTGTGGAATTTCTTAATGCGTTTGAGCCAATCAGTTGTGTTGTGACAAGGTAGGGGGGTATACAGTAGGTGGGCGGCAGGTAGCCTAGTGGTTCGAGCATTGGACTTGTGACCGAAAGGTTGCAAGATCGAATCCCTGAGCTGACAAGGTAACAATCTGTCATTCTGAACAAGGCAGTGTTCTTAGGCCGTCATTGAAAATAAGAATTTGTTCTTAACTGACTTGCCTAGTTAAATAATATATATTTTTTTTTTTAAAGACCAAGTCCATATTATGGCAAGAAATGACAGTCCATCATTACTTTAAGACATGAAGGTCAGTCAATACGAAACATTTCAAGAACTTTTAAAGTTTCTTCAAGTGCAGTCACAAAAACTATCAAGCGCAATGATGAAACTGGCTCTCATGAGGACCGCCACAGGAATGGAAGACCCAGAGTTACCTCTGCTGCAGAGGATAAGTTCATTAGAGTTACCAGCCTCAGAAATTGCAGCCCAAATAAATGCTTCACAGAGTTCAAGTAACAGACACATCTCAACATCAACTGTTCAGAGGAGACTATGTGAATCAGGCCTTCATGGTCGAATTACTGCAAAGAAATCACTACTAAAAGACACCAATAAGAAGAAGAGAGTTGCTTGGGCCAAGAAACACAAGCAATGGACGTTAGACCGGTGGAAATCTGTCCTTTGGTCTGGAGTCCAAATCGGAGATTTTTAGTTCCAACCGCCGTGTCTTTGTGAGACGCGGTGTGGGTGAACGGATGATCTCCGCATGTGTATTTCCCATCATAAAGCATGGAGGAGGAGGTGTTATGGTGTGGGGGTGCTTTGCTGGTGACACTGTCTGTGATTTATTTAGAATTCAAGGCACACTTAACCAGCATGGCTACCACAGCATTCTGCAGCGATATGCCATCCCATCTGATTTGCGCTTAGCGGGACTATCATTTGTTTTTCAACAGGACAATGACCCAACACAGCTCCAGGCTGTGTAAGGGCTATTTTACCAAGAAGGAGAGTGATGGAGTACTGCATCAGATGACCTGGCCTACACAATCTCCCGACCTCAACCAAATTGAGATGGTTTGGGATGAGTCAGACCACAGAGTGAAGGAAAAGGAGCCAACAAGTGCACAGCATATGTGGGAACTCCTTCAAGACTGTTGGAAAAGCATTCCAGATGAAGCTGGTTGAGAGAATGCCAAGAGTGTGCAAAGCTGTCATCAAGGCAAGGGGTGGCTATTTGAAGAATATAAAATATAAAATATATTTTGATTTGTTTAATGCTTTTTTTTGGTTACTACATGATTCCATATGTGTTATTTCATAGTTTTGATGTCTTCACTATTATTCTGCAATGTAGAAAATAGTAAAAAAGAATGAAAAACCTTTGAATGAGTAGGTGTTCTAAAACTTTTGACCGGTAGTCTATGTGTGATTTATTTTATATATAGTGGGGAGAACAAGTATTTGATACACTGACGATTTTGCAGGTTTTCCTACTTACAAAGCATGTAGAGGTCTGTAATTTTTATCATAGGTACACTTCAACTGTGAGAGAAGGAATCTAAAACAAAAATCCAGAAAATCACATTGTATGATTTTTAAGTAATTAATTTGCATTTTATTGCATGACATAAGTATTTGATACATCAGAAAAGCAGAACTGAATATTTGGTACAGAAACCTTAGTTTGCAATTACAGAGATCATACGTTTCCTGTAGTTCTTGACCAGGTTTGCACACACTGCAGCAGGGATTTTGGCCCACTCCTCCATACAGACCTTCTCCAGATCCTTCAGGTTTCGGGGCTGTCGCTGGGCAATACGGACTTTCGGCTCCCTCCAAAGATTTTCTATTGGGTTCAGGTCTGGAGACTGGCTAGGCCACTCCAGGACCTTGAGATGCTTCTTACGGAGCCACTCCTTAGTTGCCCTGGCTGTGTGTTTCGGGTCGTTGTCATGCTGGAAGACCCAGCCACGACCCATCTTCAATGCTCTTACTGAGGGAAGGAGGTTGTTGGTCAAGATCTCGCGATACATGGCCCCATCCATCCTCCCCTCAATACGGTGCAGTCGTCCTGTCCCCTTTGCAGAAAAGAATCCCCAAAGAATGATGTTTCCACCTCCATGCTTCACGGTTGGGATGGTGTTCTTGGGGTTGTACTCATCCTTCTATTCCTCCAAACACGGCGAGTGGAGTTTAGAGCAAAAAGCTCTATTTTTGTCTCATCAGACCACATGACCTTCTCCCATTCCTCCTCTGGATCATCCAGATGGTCATTGGCAAACTTCAGACGGGCCTGGACATGCGCTGGCTTGAGCAGGGGGACCTTGCGTGCGCTGCAGGATTTTAATCCATGACGGCGTAGTGTGTTACTAATGGTTTTCTTTGAGACTGTGGTCCCAGCTCTCTTCAGGTCATTGACCAGGTCCTGCCGTGTAGTTCTGGGCTGATCCCTCACATTCCTCATGATCATTGATGCCCCACGAGGTGAGATCTTGCATGGAGCCCCAGACCGAGGGTGATTGACCGTCATCTTGAACTTCTTCCATTTTCTAATAATTGTGCCAACAGTTGTTGCCTTCTCACCAAGCTGCTTGCCTATTGTCCTGTAGCCCATCCCAGCCTTGTACAGGTCTACAATTTATCCCTGATGTCCTTACACAGCTCTCTGGTCTTGGCCATTGTGGAGAGGTTGGAGTCTGTTTGATTGAGTGTGTGGACAGGTGTCTTTTATACAGGTAACGAGTTCAAACAGGTGCAGTTAATACAGGTAATGAGTGGAGAACAGAAGGGCTTCTTAAAGAAAAACTAACAGGTCTGTGAGAGCCGGAATTCTTACTGGTTGGTAGGTGATCAAATACTTATGTCATGCAATAAAATGCAAATTAATTACTTAAAAATCATACAATGTGATTCTCTGGATTTTTGTTTTAGATTCCGTCTCTCACAGTTGAAGTGTACCTATGATAAAAATGACAGACCTCTACATGCTTTGTAAGTAGGAAAACCTGCAAAATCGGCAGTGTATCAAATACTTGTTCTCCCCACTGTAGATGCGTATGCACGTTCTAAATTGTATGTCCTCACTTTGAAGAACTGACTGCACGCTGAGCACATTTTATAATTTAGGCCTTGATCTATGGAAGTACACAATGTGCTGGACGAGACCTAGTGCAAGCTGTCATTACCAGCGTTGAGCCCTGTTAGTGTCCCTGAACATCCCTTATGAAGGGCAGCACTTTACCATGTGCATCTATGTAGCCTGGCTGGGTAATCATCATACCAGGAGAATGGCACTAGCAGTCAGGTCAAATTAGATTTCTGAGGGGCTCCTTAGGATGTGGGTGTTGGCTCTAAACACCCTGTCTCAAACATCATACTCTACTATACACTTCAGCTTCTTTTACAAATCCTCTGGTTCATATTGTGGTTCATTTCCTTTGTGCCTATAAGCCTCTCCGTGTGACCTACAGATGTGAAGAGATTTAAGTACCCCAGCAATGTTAAGTCTTACTGAGTCAGACCCCACCCACACAGTGAGAAAAAAAACTCCCTTCAAGTGTCATTTGATCAATCGACAATTAATAATAGGACTTTTCATCCAGTTTCAGCTGCTTATAACAGACATACAAATTAATCACCAATCAGAGATGCACAAAAGCTCTTTGTAGTGGCAATAGGATCAGCTGTGTAACAAATTTGAAGCAGGGTTTATTGGTTGGTGTGGAATGCTATTTGGCATCAAAGAGAAAAGATGGTTAGAGTGATTGATAAATCGGTGTAAAGCCTAATTTACCACTTCCCAAAAAGAAAAAAAAGAAAAAATCTATACATTAATAATTCCCTATTAAACAAGTAAAATGTCCTATAAATCAATTTAAATTTCCTATCAATCAAAAATTAGATTTATTGACAAGGGGACATGGGTTTGTGTTTACAGTGTGGGCGCCTTCCTCTGTCCAGACGTTGCTGACGCATGCCAGATCTTACAACGCCTGGATAGCTATTTTGCGTATCAGCTAACCACATCATATGTTGTAGCAATCTGGTGCCCGACGTGTAATCAGTAATCAGCCAGAGTTCCTGCTTGGAGAGCCGTGAGGCTGCTGGTTGGTTTGGTGGGCAGGAGGCCTTTTAGTTGGTTTTATAGTCTTTAGTTTGGGCATGCCTGTAGTTTCCCTTTTGTACATATTTATGTTTCCTCACCATTTGAACAAATAATAATCTGCTTTGACTGACCAACCAAGAGGTCAAGATAGACAGAGCTGGCCCTGGACCAAGTTTAGGTTGCCGTCTTCCTGGGCACATGTATCTTCAACACCTAGGCGCATACGCTGATTTGTCACATAAATGCACACATTCATTCAGGTTACAGACCATGTAACTAGGCCTAGGACCCCTACACAAAGCGAGTGCAACAATATTCGTAGGCTAGTTATTGGTTTGGTAGCAAACTAATAACTGGCCTACCTAACAAACCTTCCTCTCCCAGCTGTCTCCCATCTTCTCTGGCCACTTTCACCCCATTAAGGATCCTCTTTTCCAACCTAAGAGCAAGCTGACCCACACTTGTACTAGAGCTCAGGAAAACTCTATCCCGCTCCAAACAGATGTCTGGAAACAAATCACACACACTCTATCCCAGGGTTGTGAAATTATACAATGAGTTGGAAAACAAACGTAAACAACCAAATATCGGTTGGTTGGCCATTGATGTTCAAAACTTTCTCCCAAAATATTTTTATTTTCCCAGAACTTTGTTATTATTCTGGAACACTATCAAATAGGATTTTGTTTTTCTTTTTTGAGAAAATAATAGAATAGAGAAAATCAACAAGATGTCATCTGCCAGTTTAAGCTAACTGGAGGAACTAGTAAGTGCCAACAATGTGGTGTTGTGGCACTCCCTGAAACTCCCAGAGGGCTGAACGGTAAACTGGGGGACTGTGCTACAGCCAAGGGTGACTGGGTGTCAGCTGGAAGAGCAAGAAGACCCTACAGATACAGTCAACTCCAAAATTATTTGGCAAAAAAAATACTATCAAAAACTGTTGAGGGCCTCCCGAGTGGCGCGGTGGTCTAAGGCACTGCATCGCAGTGCTAGCTGTGCCGCTAGAGATTCTGGGTGCGAGTCCAGGCTCTGTCGCAGCCGGCCGCGACCGGGAGACCCATGGGGCGGCACAGCGTCACAACCCTCCCAGCGTCGTCCGGGTTAGGGGAGGGTTTGGCCAGCAGGGATGTCCTTGTCCCATCGCGCACTAGCGACTCCTGGTGCGGGCCGGGCGCAGTGCACGCTGACACAGTCGCCAGGTGTACTGTGTTTCCTCCGACACATTGGTGCGGCTGGCTTCTGGGTTAAGTGGGCATTGTGTCAAGAAGCAGTGCGGCTTGGTTGGGTTGTGTTTCAAGGACGCACGGCTCTCGACCTTCGCCTCTCCCGAGTCCGTACGGGAGTTGCAGCGATGAGACAAGACTGTAACTACCAATTGGATACCATGAAATTGTGGATAAAAAGGGGTAAAATAAAAAACGTAACTGTTGAGCGTGAAAAACCCAGCAGCGTTGCAGTTCGTCATACAAACCAGTGACTCTGGCTCCTACTACCATACCCTGTTCAAAGGTACTTAATGGTTTTGTCTTGTCCATTCACCCTCTGAATGGCACACATACACAATCCATGTCTCAATTGTCTCAAGGCTTTAAAAAAAATCCTACTTTAACCTGTCTCCTCCCCTTCATCTACACTGATTGAAGTGGATTTAACAAGTGACATCAATAAGGGATCATAGCTTTCACCCTGGATTCACCTGGACTGTCTGTCATGGAAACAGCAGCTGTTCTTAATGTCTTAATATTTTGTACACTCAGTGTATATTTCATGCTCCCAAAAATATTTTTGAGAATTTTTGTATTAATTATTTCGTTAAACACAATATACACTGCTCAAAAAAATAAAGGGAACACTTAAAAAACACAATGTAACTCCAAGTCAATCACACTTCTGTGAAATCAAACTGTCCACTTAGGAAGCAACACTGATTGACAATAAATGTCACATGCTGTTGTGCAAATGGAATAGACAAAAGGTGGAAATTATAGGCAATTAGCCAGACACCCCCAATAAAGGAGTGATTCTGCAAGTGGTGACCACAGACCACTTCTCAGTTCCTATGCTTCCCTGGCTGATGTTTTGGTCACTTTTGAATGCTGGCGGTGCTCTCACTCTAGTGGTAGCATGAGACGGAGTCTACAACCCACACAAGTGGCTCAGGTAGTGCAGCTCATCCAGGATGGCACATCAATGCGAGCTGTGGCAAGACGGTTTGCTGTGTCTGTCAGCGTAGTGTCCAGAGCATGGAGGCGCTACCAGGAGACAGGCCAGTACATCAGGAGACGTGGAGGAGGCCGTAGGAGGGCAACAACCCAGCAGCAGGACCGCTACCTCCGCCTTTGTGCAGGAGGAGCACTACCAGAGCCCTGCAAAATGACCTCCAGCAGGCCACAAATGTGCATGTGTCTGCTCAAACGGTCAGAAACAGACTCCATGAGGGTGGTATGAGGGCCCGACGTCCACAGGTGGGGGTTGTGCTTACAGCCAAACACCGTGCAGGACGTTTGACATTTGCCAGAGAACACCAAGATTAGCAAATTCGCCACTGGCGCCCTGTGCTCTTCACAGATGAGAGCAGTTTCACACTGAGCACATGAGCACATGTGACAGACGTGACAGAGTCTGGAGACGCCGTGGAGAACGTTCTGCTGCCTGCACCATCCTCCAGCATGACCGGTTTGGCGGTGGGTCAGTCATGGTGTGGGGTGGCATTTCTTTGTGGGGCCGCACAGCCCTCCATGTGCTCGCCAGAGGTAGCCTGACTGCCATTAGGTACCGAGATGAGATCCTCAGAGCCCTTGTGAGACCATATGCTGACACATGCACATTTGTGGCCTGCTGGAGGTCATTTTTGCAGGGCTCTGGCAGTGCTCCTCCTGCTCAAAGGTGGAGGTAGCGGTCCTGCTGCTGGGTTGTTGCCCTCCTACGGCCTCCTCCACGTCTCCTGATGTACTGGCCTGTCTCCTGGTAGCGCCTCCATGCTCTGGACACTACGCTGACAGACACAGTAAATCTTCTTGCCACAGCTCGCATTGATGTGCCATCCTGGATGAGCTGCACTACCTGAGCCACTTGTGTGGGTTGTAGACTCCGTCTCATGCTACCACTAGAGTGAGAGCACCGCCAGCATTCAAAAGTGACCAAAACATCAGCCAGGAAGCATAGGAGCTGAGAAGTGGTCTGTGGTCACCACCTGCAGAATCACTCCTTTATTGGGGGTGTCTGGCTAATTGCCTATAATTTCCACCTTTTGTCTATTCCATTTGCACAACAGCATGTGAAATTTATTGTCAATCAGTGTTGCTTCCTAAGTGGACAGTTTGATTTCACAGAAGTGTGATTGACTTGGAGTTACATTGTGTTGTTTAAGTGTTCCCTTTATTTTTTTGAGCAGTGTATTTCCTAAGCAATTGTATTAGTAAAACAATATATCATTTTAAAATGTTTGTTGAGCATACAATATACAGTGGGGAGAACAAGTATTTGATACACTGCCGATTTTGCAGGATTTCCTACATATAAATCATGTAGAGGTCTGGAATTTTTATCATAGGTACACTTCAACTGTGAGAGACGGAATCTAAAACAAAAATCCAGAAAATCACATTGTATGAGTTTTAAGCAATTCATTTTAATTTTATTGCATGACATAAGTATTTGATCACCTACCAACCAGTAAGAATTCCAGCTCTCACAGACCTGTTAGTTTTTCTTTAAGAAGCCCTCCTGTTCTCCACTCATTACCTGTATTAACTGCACCTGTTTGAACTTGTTACCTGTATAAAAGACACCTGTCCACACACTCAATCAAACAGACTCTAACCTCTCCACAATGGCCAAGACCAGAGAGCTGTGTAAGGACCTCAGGGATACAATTGTAGACCTGCACAAGGCTGGGATGGGCTACAGGACAATTGACAGTTGTTGCAACTGTTGGCGCAATTATTAGAAAATGGAAGAAGTTCAAGATGACGGTCAATCACCCTCGGTCTGGGGCTCCATGCAAGATCTCACCTCGTGGGGCATCAATGATCATGAGGAAGGTGAGGGATCAGCCCAGAACTACACGGCAGGACCTGGTCAATGACCTGAAGAGAGCTGGGACCACAGTCTCAAAGAAAACCATTAGTAACACACTACGCCGTCATGGATTAAAATCCTGCAGCGCACGCAAGGTCCCCTTGCTCAAGCCAGCGCATGTCCAGGCCCATCTGAAGTTTCCCAATGACCATCTGGATGATCCAGAGGAGGAATGGGAGAAGGTCATGTGGTCTGATGAGACAAAAATAGAGCTTTTTGGTCTAAACTCCACTCGCCGTGTTTGGAGGAAGAAGAAGGATGAGTACAACCCCAAGAACACTATCCCCACCGTGAATCATGGAGGTGGAAACATCATTCTTTGGGGATGCTTTTCTGCAAAGGGGACAGGATGACTGCACCGTATTGAGGGGAGGATGGATGGGGCCATGTATCACGAGATCTTGGCCAACAACCTCCTTCCCTCAGTAAGAGCATTGAAGATGGGTCGTGGCTGGGTCTTCCAGCATGACAACGACCCAAAACACACAGCCAGGGCAACTAAGGAATGGCTCCGTAAGAAGCATCTCAAGGTCCTGGAGTGGCCTAGCCAGTCTCCAGACCTGAACCCAATAGAAAATCTTTGGAGGGAGCTGAAAGTCCGTATTGCCCAGCGACAGCCCCGAAACCTGAAGGATCTGGAGAAGGTCTGTATGGAGGAGTGGGCCAAAATCCCTGCTGCAGTGTGTGCAAACCTGGTCAAGAACTACAGGAAACGTATGATCTCTGTAATTGCAAACAAAGGTTTCTGTACCAAATATTAAGTTCTGCTTTTCTGATGTATCAAATACTTATGTCATGCAATAAAATGCAAATTAATTACTTAAAAATCATACAATGTGATTTTCTGGATTTTTGTTTTAGATTCCGTCTCTCACAGTTGAAGTGTACCTATGATAAAAATTACAGACCTCTACATGCTTTGTAAGTAGGAAAACCTGCAAAATCGGCAGTGTATCAAATACTTGTTCTCCCCACTGTAGCTCAGTATTTGTATAATTTATTTTATACAGTCTTTTTTGCTCATCTTTATCAAGGGTGTCAATCATTTTTGAGGTGACTCTATGTCACACCTCTATGTGCAATGCCTGACTGGGGGGTGGTGGACTCTGTAGGGGGGCATAGATGTACAGCACCTCCTAGGCTCCATCTTAAATATCAACACATGAATCAACATGTGTATACACTCAGATAGACACTAGGTCACTGTCCTTTACAGTCAAGGGAGTGTCCTACTACTTACAGTGTTTAGCACCCATCTAGATTGATTGACAGACACTCGGCACACATGTTCTTAGTGGGAACCTCCAGGCAAGAAAAGGGTGAAACACATAAGTTCATCTTTCAGTGTTTGTTGTCTGTATTATTAAGCCGTCAGCGCAAAGGAGAACACGCGCCCATCTGACTCCTCCTACCTTCCTGGTGAGATAAATAAAAGCCATTCAATTGCAGCGTGTCAATTAGCCTGTTGTTGCTGTCAGGGATGACCTTTTCTTTATGGCCCTGGCCAGCACTGAGGCCTCTCATCTGTCTGACCGCTCGGTCCAGTCACAGCCCCAATGACCAGCCACATCTCTGCAGGAGAGGAGACCAAACCCGATTACAAACACTGATCGCCTGCAATCTAACCAGACAGGTTTACCCCCAGGTAGGGTTGGAATGGATACGGTAATATTGAGAGAGATGCAGAACAGACTGAGAAAGAGAGAGAGTAGGAGAAAAACAACACCAGACAAGACAACAACAATGTGATTTAATTGATTTGAATTGTGATTAAAATTAAATGGGCTCTGTACATTTGAAAAGGTTAAATTCAATTGAAGGTAGAAATCACAGCTGGCAATCACGGTCTGTCTAACAGCAGGCTTTTAATGAAGTACCCTGGTCCCCATCATTTATCTGGAGGTGTGTGTGTGTGTGTGTGTGTGCGCGTGTGTGTGTGTGTGTGTGTGTGTGTGTGTGTGTGTGTGTGTGTGTGTGTGTGTGTGTGTGTGTGTGTGTGTGTGTGTGTGTGTGTGTGTGTGTGTGTGTGTGTGTGTGTGTGTGTGTGTGTGTGTGTGTGTGTGTGTGAGAGAAAGAGATAGAGAAATTGCATCTGGGTAGTAGACACTCTTCATGCATCGTTCTAGGGCAACAGACATCATGTAGACAGTTATCAACTGACAAGTCACAGCTATGATCTAGACCTGTTACTTTTGTCATGACTTTCTCTTATGTATTGTATGTTGAAGTATAGGTTCCATTTCATTTAAGAAAACAATGAGAACCAATATGATCCAGACATTTAGACCGCTCCTAGATTCCAAATCCTTCATCTTTTGAATAATTATTTCCCCAGGCTGTGTTATGTTATCAAAACTTTTTACTGAATGAAACATATTAGTACTGGATAACACCATGATCTCCATCTATTGTTCATTGTCAGCTCCTGACTGCACTGCTCTGTAATGTCAACGAGGAGCATTAAGTTCATCTTAAAAGTCCCAGATTTACTAGTTCAATGAAATATTACAATCTAACTGCTATACATGTTGAGTTGAGTCAAAGATACTCTGTGGTTGAGTGAGTAAACCCTTTCTTCTCTAACAGATGTGTGGTTTTAACATGATAAAGTGTATGTAAATACCTCCATCTAGTGGTTAATTTAGAACTGCGCACCTGTTTATTGTTCTGGCAGGAGACTATGGGAATATCGCAATATTGCATACTCCTTGCGCCCTCTTTCCTCTCTCCTCGTCTCCTTCTCAAAACCTATTGGATGAGAGTGCCAGAAGTCCATCCCCTCTGACCTTCTCCTCCAATGGGTTTTGAGAAGGAGGCAAGGAGAGAGGACTCGAGGAGTATGCAATTGCGATTTTCTCTATGCCCGCAGTGACCATTGACGAATTAGGAGTCAGGGTGGAGAATGGCGAGAACAACAATGAACAACATTTTGATCAATGAGTTAGCGACGCTCACATAACATTAAAGTGATGCTCCAGAACTTTTGTATAATTTCAGACAGTAGTTTTGAAAGTGGTGCTCATGTCAAATCAAATCAAATCAAATTTTATTAGTCACATACACATGGTTAGCAGATGTTAATGCGAGTGTAGCGAAATGCTTGTGCTTCTAGTTCCGACAATGCAGTAATAACCAACAAGTAATCTAACCTAACAATTCCACAACTACTACCTTACACACACACACAAGTGTAAAGGGATAAAGAATATGTACATAAAGATATATGAATGAGTGGTGGTACAGAACGGCATGGCAGATGCAGTAGATGGTATAGAGTACGGTATATACATATGAGATGAGTACTGTAGGGTATGTAAACATAAAGTGGCATAGTTTAAAGTGGCTAGTGGTACATGTATTACATAAAGATGGCAAGATGCAGTAGATGATATAGAGTACAGTATATACATATGAGATGGGTAATGTAGGGTATGTAAACATTATATTAAGTGGCATTGTTTAAAGTGGCTAGTGGTACATTTTTACATAATTTCCATCAATTCCCATTTTTAAAGTGGCTGGAGTTGAGTCAGTATGTTGGCAGCGGCCGCTAAATGTTAGTGGTGGCTGTTTAACAGTCTGATGGCCTTGAGATAGAAGCTGTTTTTCAGTCTCTCGGTCCCTGCTTTGATGCACCTGTACTGACCTCGCCTTCTGGATGATAGCGGGGTGAACAGGCAGTGGCTTGGGTGGTTGTTGTCCTTGATGATCTTTATGGCCTTCCTGTGACATCGGGTGGTGTAGGTGTCCTGGAGGGCAGGTAGTTTGCCCCTGGTGATGCGTTCTGCAGACCTCACTACCCTCTGGAGAGCCTTACGGTTGTGGGCGGAGCAGTTGCCGTACCAGGCGGTGATACAGGCCGACAGGATGCTCTCGATTGTGCATCTGTAGAAGTTTGTGAGTGCTTTTGGTGACAAGCCGAATTTCTTCAGCCTCCTGAGGTTGAAGAGGCGCTGCTGCGCCTTCTTCACAACGCTGTCTGTGTGGGTGGACCAATTCAGTTTGTCCGTGATGTGTACACCGAGGAACTTAAAACTTTCCACCTTCTCCACTACTGACCCGTCGATGTGGATAGGGGGGTGCTCCCTCTGCTGTTTCCTGAAGTCCACAATCATCTCCTTTGTTTTGTTGACGTTGAGTGTGAGGTTATTTTCCTGACACCACACTCCGAGGGCCCTCACCTCCTCCCTGTAGGCCGTCTCGTCGTTGTTGGTAATCAAGCCTACCACTGTAGTGTCATCCGCAAACTTGATGATTGAGTTGGAGGCGTGCATGGCCACGCAGTCGTGGGTGAACAGGGAGTACAGGAGAGGGCTCAGAACGCACCCTTGTGGGGCCCCAGTGTTGAGGATCAGCGGGGTGGAGATGTTGTTACCTACCCTCACCACCTGGGGGCGGCCCGTCAGGAAGTCCAGGACCCAGTTGCACAGGGCGGGGTCGAGACCCAGGATCTCGAGCTTGATGACGAGTTTGGAGGGTACTATGGTGTTAAATGCTGAGCTGTAATCGATGAACAGCATTCTCACATGGGTATTCCTCTTGTCCAGATGGGTTAGGGCAGTGTGCAGTGTGGTTGCGATTGCGTCGTCTGTGGACCTATTGGGTCGGTAAGCAAATTGGAGTGGGTCTAGGGTGTCCGGTAGGGTGGAGGTGATATGGTCCTTGACTAGTCTCTCAAAGCACTTCATGATGACGGAAGTGAGTGCTACGGGGCGGTAGTCGTTTAGCTCAGTTACCTTAGCTTTCTTGGGAACAGGAACAATGGTGGCCCTCTTGAAGCATGTGGGAACAGCAGACTGGGATAAGGATTGATTGAATATGTCCGTAAACACACCAGCCAGCTGGTCTGCGCATGCTCTGAGGACGCGGCTGGGAATGCCGTCTGGGCCTGCAGCCTTGCGAGGGTTAACACGTTTAAATGTTTTACTCACCTCGGCTGCAGTGAAGGAGAGCCCGCAGGTTTTGGTAGGGGGCCGTGTCAGTGGCACTGTATTGTCCTCAAAGCGGGCAAAAAAGTTGTTTAGCCTGTCTGGGAGCAAGACATCCTGGTCCGCGACGGGGCTGGTTTTCTTTTTGTAATCCGTGATTGACTGTAGACCCTGCCACATACCTCTTGTGTCTGAGCTGTTGAATTGCGACTCGATTTTGTCTCTGTACTGGGACTTAGCCTGTTTGATTGCCTTGCGGAGAGAATAGCTACACTGTTTGTATTCGGTCATGCTTCCGGTCACCTTGCCCTGGTTAAAAGCAGTGGTTCGCGCTTTCAGTTTCACGCGAATGCTGCCGTCAATCCACGGTTTCTGGTTTGGGAATGTTTTTATCGTTGCTGTGGGTACGACATCGTCAATGCACTTCCTAATGAACTCGCTCACCGAATCAGCATATTCGTCAATATTGTTGTTGGACGCGATGCGGAACATATTCCAATCCGCGTGATCGAAGCAGTCTTGAAGCGTGGATTCAGATTGGTCGGACCAGCGTTGAACAGACCTGAGCGCGGGAGCTTGTTGTTTGAGTTTCTGTTTGTAGGCTGGAATCAACAAAATGGAGTCGTGGTCAGCTTTTCCGAAAGGGGGGCGGGGGAGGGCCTTATATGCGTCGCGGAAATTAGTATAACAATGATCTAGGGTTTTTCCAGCCCTGGTAGCACAATCGATATGCTGATAGAATTTAGGGAGTTTTGTTTTTAGATTAGCCTTGTTAAAATCCCCAGCTACGATGAATGCAGCCTCAGGGTGTGTGGTTTCCAGTTTACAAAGAGTCAGATAAAGTTCGTTCAGGGCCATCGATGTGTCTGCTTGGGGGGGAATATATACGGCTGTGATTATGATTGAAGAGAATTCCCTTGGTAGATAATGCGGTCGACATTTGATTGTGAGGAGTTCTAGATCAGGTGAACAGAATGACTTGAGTTCCTGTGTGTTGTTATGATGATCACACCACTTCTCGTTAATCATAAGGCATACCCCCCCGCCCCTCTTCTTACCGGAAAGATGTTTGTTTCTGTCGGCGCGATGCATGAAGAAACCAGCTGGCTGCACCGACTCCGTTAGCGTCCCTTGAGTTAGCCATGTTTCCGTGAAGCAGAGCACGTTGCAATCCCTGATGTCTCTCTGGAATGCTTAGGTACTACAGTACGTCATCCAATTGTGTATTACGTCATCCATTTCGCGTGATATGTTGGCGAATTTTTTTTTCAATTCGTATATTATGTTAGGAATCCAATTCGTACCATATGTTACAAATTTGTTGTGCTTAAAATCCCAGACTGCATTTTTAACTCAAAGTTGTGACATGGGATTTACACTAAACACCGATTGACATCTAGGCTTACTGTTAATGATGTAGAAGTCCTATTGTTGACCTCTAGGCTTACTGTTAATGATGTACAAGTCCTATTGTTGACCTCTAGGCTTACTGTTAATGATGTAGAAGTCTTATTGGGGGGGAAATGCTCTTGACCACTTTGAATAGATTTGCCCACTGGCATGTAGACTTGTGTGTTCACAACAGTTGGTTTTTAGTCTCACCTATGGTAAACATTGCTTGAAGTTTACTTCTCAGTTGGTAGTGTCAGTTGTATGACATAATTCCCAGAGTTTGTTTAATCTTGTTAAAGATAAAACAAGCCTTTGTTGTCTAAAAGCAATAGTTTGTTTTAGTATGGGCCTTTCTTTAGACATATCTGTTATGCACAGAATTCATTCAGGATTGTCAAGGTACTGTACTTTGTTATTTATCCAAAAGAGGGCGCTAGAAGATGACACAGACAACTAATCAAGAGCTTTTGGGTCTGCCAAATCAAATGAAGAAAGGTGAGTAAAGGTGAGAGTAAATTGTGTCGAGAGTATGCTTTCGTGTGTGATCAATTATCTCCCACACATGGTTTTGCTGCTTGTTCAAAGCTTCTGTTTGCACTCTAACCATAAGTTTACAGTGGCCTTGCTCTAACCCCCTGATCTGCACCACATCACACAGCACACTTTCATATCTCTGCTCTACCCTGAGAAAATGCTACACTAGGTCTATACAAGAGATTGTGTAGTGGAGAACTATGTCCAGCAGCTCCTTTAGTCAAGTCCCTTCCTGCTGTGAATGTCTGTACATAAGCTGACCCCTGTTTACAGGAACTCTTTCCCCATGACTGGGTCACTGTGAGTGAGCGAGCTGAATGCGTCTGTCTCTGGCTGCTTGGCTGCCTAGTGTTCACTGACGCCGCACTTACGTACACCAGGGGTGTCAAAGTCATTCCATTGAGGGCCTAGTGTCTGCTGGGTTTTCTTTTTCTTTTCTTTCAACTAAGTCCTAGACAACCAGGTGAGGGGAGTTCCTTACTAATTAGTGACCTCATCAATCAAGTACAAGGAATGAGTTTGACATGTGCCACACAGTGAGCTGAAGCTGGGGTTGTGCCTAGGAGCTGGGGCTGGAGCAGTGGCTGGGGCTGGAGCAGTGGCTGGGGCTGGAGCAGTGGCTGGAGCAGTGGCTGGGGCTGGGGCAGGGGCTGGGGCTGGAGCAGTGGCTGGGGCTGGAGCAGTGGCTGGAGCAGTGGCTGGGGCTGGAGCAGGGGCTGGAGCAGTGGCTGGGGAAGGGGCTGGGGCTGGAGCAGTGGCTGGGGCTGGAGCAGTGGCTGGGGCTGGAGCAGGGGCTGGAGCAGTGGCTGGGGCTGGAGCAGTGGCTGGAGCTGGAGCAGTGGCTGGGGCAGGGGCTGGGGCTGGAGCAGGGGCTGGGACTGGAGCAGTGGCTGGGGCTGGAGCAGGGGCTGGAGCAGTGGCTGGGGCTGGGGCTGGAGCAGGGGCTGGGGCTGGAGCAGGGGCTGGGACTGTGCCGTCTGGGGCAAAGCCTTATATGGCCTTTCACTGGCATCCCGGTGGCAATTACACTCCAGGACAGGCATGGTAAATGCAACATAGGCGAGTAGTTAGGAAAAACTTCTCTACTATGTCAAAGGCTTCTGTCAGTGGAGACTGGAGAGAGAGAGAGAGTCTGTGTGAAGAACTGGGAAATGTTTGATGGGGAGCTGGGGAGACACAGAGGTGACAATTAGTTTAGAGGGCTGGGTAATACTACTGAATGAATGAATTGTGAGTAACTTGTTACCATACTGTTCCATGTAATCACTTTATTCCGTTCTGTAAAGTAAAGTGCTACCGAATGTTCTACAAAGGACCACCGCTTTCATTCGGAGTAATATTTTGTCAATGTATATTTAGCAGACCTGAGTTCAAATACATATGTATTTGAGTATCTGGTATTTAAAATATGTTCAAATACACAGCCCAAAACAAGTACCTTTATTGGAGTATTTTAATGGTTACTTGTAAAAACGAAAAAGTCTGCCAAAATGTATATGACAGGATTTTCAAATACTTATTTCAAATACTATTTCCAAATACCTGCATGGGAGTGTATTTGAATCAGTGTATTTGAGTATTTCAAATACTTTCCAAATACATAAACATTTTCAACTACTTGTCTTTTCAAATAAAATATATCTGAATACTTACTTCGAATGTACAGTGGGGAGAACAAGTATTTGATACACTGCCGATTTTGCAGGTTTTCCTACTTACAAAGCATGTAGAGGTCTGTCATTTTTATCATAGTTACACTTCAACTGTGAGAGACGGAATCTAAAACAAAAATCCAGAAAAACATATTGTATGATTTTTAAGTAATTAATTTGCATTTTATTGCATGACATAAGTATTTGATCACCTACCAACCAGTAAGAATTCCGGCTCTCACAGACCTGTTAGTTTTTCTTTAAGAAGCCCTCCTGTTCTCCACTCATTATCTGTATTAACTGCACCTGTTTGAACTCGTTACCTGTATAAAAGACACCTGTCCACACACTCTATCAAACAGACTCCAACCTCTCCACAATGGCCAAGACCAGAGAGCTGTGTAAGGACATCAGGGATAAAATTGTAGACCTGCACAAGGCTGGGATGGGCTACAAGACAATAGGCAAGCAGCTTGGTGAGAAGGCAACAACTGTTGGCGCAATTATTAGAAAATGGAAGAAGTTCAAGATGACGGTCAATCACCCTCGGTCTGGGGCTCCATGCAAGATCTCACCTCGTGGGGCATCAATGATCATGAGGAAGGTGAGGGATCAGCCCAGAACTACACGGCAGGACCTGGTCAATAACCTGAAGAGAGATGGGACCACAGTCTCAAAGAAAACCATTTGTAACACACTACGCCGTCATGGATTAAAATACTGCAGCGCACGCAAGGTCCCCCTGCTCAAGCCAGCGCATGTCCAGGCCCGTCTGAAGTTAGCCAATGACCATCTGGATGATCCAGAGGAGGAATGGGAGAAGGTCATGTGGTCTGATGAGACAAAAATAGAGCTTTTTGGTCAAAACTCCACTCGCAGTGTTTGGAGGAAGAAGAAGGATGAGTACAACACCAAGAACACCATCCCAACCGTGAAGCATGGAGGCGGAAACATCATTCTTTGGGGATGCTTTTCTGCAAAGGGGACAGGACGACTGCACCGTATTGAGGGGAGGATGGATGGGGCCATGTATCGCGAGATCTTGGCCAACAACCTCCTTCCCTCAGTAAGAGCATTGAAGATGGGTTGTGGCTGGGTCTTCCAGCATGACAACGACCCAAAACACACAGCCAGGGCAACTAAGGAGTGGCTCCGTAAGAAGCATCTCAAGGTCCTGGAGTGGCCTAGCCAGTCTCCAGACCTGAACCCAATAGAAAATCTTTGGAGGGAGCTAAAAGTCCGTATTGCCCAGCGACAGCCACGAAACCTGAAGGATCTGGAGAAGGTCTGTATGGAGGAGTGGGCCAAAATCCCTGCTGCAGTGTGTGCAAACCTGGTCAAGAACTACAGGAAACGTAAGATCTCTGTAATTGCAAACAAAGGTTTCTGTACCAAATATTAAGCTCTGCTTTTCTGATGTATCAAATACTTATGTCATGCAATAATATGCAAATTAATTACTTAAAAATCATACAATGTGATTTTCTGGATTTTTGTTTTAGATTCTGTCTCTCACAGTTGAAGTGTACCTATGATAAAAATTACAGACCTCTACATGCTTTGTAAGTAGGAAAATCGGCAAAATCGGCAGTGTATCAAATACTTGTTCTCCCCACTGTATGTGAAAGTAATTGAGATATTTGAATTAGTATTTGGACTCAGGTCTGATATTTTGACCCAAAAAGGTCTATTGAAACAGATTCTGTATTACTGAATTGAACTTAAAGACACAATGTTCTGCTTATAATTGTTACTAGGCAGGCCAAAGTACGATATGTGACATTGCCAGCATTGCCTGGATTACGCAAGAAAGTCAGACTCCGTTTCATTTCCAAACACAGTCATTGAACTGTGAACCATAAACTGAAAACTGTCAGATAGAAGGGGGTAAATATGTAAACCCATGACACCCACTACATAATATAATAATAATAGTATGTGCCATTTAGAAGATGTTTTTATCCAAAGTAACTTACAGTATTGAGTGAGCACAAACATTTCCGTACGGGTGAGTCTTGAGTGACCCCAACGAGAATTGAACCCATAACCCTGGTATTGCAACTTGTAAGTGCCATGCTCTACCAACTGTGACACCGTTTTCTACAAAGGCCCCAGAAGTCCAAAGAGAGAAGAAGAGTAGAGCTCAAATGACTTAAAATAGGACGTTTAATGGGCCTACAGGCTGCTGTAGGCCCTGTGATCTGTCTTCCTGGGGACTTCTGGTTTTCAGTGAAAGAGGGAAGGAAAGAGATGATGTTATTTAAGGTTAGTTCCCCTGATATCTTAAATAGATGCCATGAAACGCACAACTAAAATGGCCTGTTCTGGATTATGAGTAAAAATGTATTAGTAGGCCATTTATATGTACAGTAGGCCTTCATATTCTCACCTTTAATTTACAATGTTACTTTAATGTCACAGTACCCTACATTTCACTTTAAATTTATGTCAAACAAAAAACTATGATTACAAAGTTAAACAAACCATGCAACTCTAGGCACAATGACTACTTTTAACAATTTCCAAAGAAAATTTTACAAAAACACATGTATTTGAAGAACAGTGCAGATGCAAAGTTTGGTAATCATCATTGTTTTTTGTTTGACATACATTTTAAAGTGAAATATTGGATTCTCAGCATCATTACTGTGGAATTACCTGTAGGGTTAAGCTTACTACATGATAGCCTTTAGCCGTACCCTTATCCTACTCCTCTGTTCCTCTTGTGATGTAGAGGTTAACCCAGGCCCTGTGTGTCCCCAGGCGCTCTCATTTGTTGACTTCTGTAACCGGAAAAGCCTTGCGTTCATGCATGTTAACGTCAGAAGCCTCCTCCCTAAGTTTGCTTTATTCACTGGTTTAGCACATTCCGCCAACCCTGATGTCCGACCCATGTCTGAATCCTGGTTTAGGAAGGCCACCAAAAACTCTGAAATTTCCATCCCCAATTACAACATTTTCCGTCAAGTTTGAACTGCTAAAGGGGGCGGAGTTGCAATCTACTGTAGAGATAGCCTGCAGAGTTCTGTCCTACTATCCAGGTCTGTGCCCAAACAATTCGAGCTACTACTTTTAAAAATCCATCTCTCCAGAAATAAATCTCACTGTTTCCGCTTGTTATAGACCCCCCCTCAGTTCCCAGCTGTGCCCTGGAAACCATATGTGAATTGATTGCCCCCATCTATCGTCAGAGCTCGTACTGTTAGGTGACCTAAACTGATATATGCTTAACACCCTGGCCGTCCTACAATCTAAACTAGATGCCCTTAATCTCTGACAAATTATCAAGGAACCTACCAAGTACAACCCCAAATCCGTAAACATGGGTACCCTCATAGTTTTCATCCTGACCAACTTGCCCTCTAAATACACCTCTGCTGTTTTCAACCGGGATCTCAGCGATCACTGCCTCATTGCCTGCGTTCGTTATGGGTCCGCGGTCAAACGACCACCACTCATCACTGTCAAACGCTCCATAAAACACTTCTGCGAGCAGGCCTTTCTAATCAACCTGGCCCGGATATCCTGGAAGGATATTGACCTCATCCCGTCAGTAGAGGATGCCTGTTTGTTCTTCAAATGTGCCTTCCTCGCCATCTAAAATAAGCACGCCCCTTTCAAAAAATTCTGAACTAAGAACAGATATCGCCCTTGGTTCACTCCAGACTTGACTGCCCTTGACCAGCACAAAAACATCCTGTGGCACACTGCACTAGCTTCAAATAGTCCCCACGACTTTTCAGGGAAGTCAGGAACCAATATACACAGTCAGTTAGGAAAGCGAAGGCTAATTCCAATAACTTTTGGGACACTGTAAAGTCCATGGAGAATAAGAGCACCTCCTCTCAGCTGCCCACTGCACTGAGGCTAAGAAACACTGTCACCACCGACAGTGTTTGGGGCGGCAGGTAGCCTAGTGGTTAGAGTGTTGATTAGTAACCGGAAGGTTGCAACATCGAATCCCCGAGCTGACATGGTAAAAATATGTCGTTCTGCCCCTGAACAAGGAAGTTAACCCACTGTTCCTAGGCTGTCATTGGAAATGAGAATTTGTTCTTAACTGACTTGCCTAGTTAAATAAAGGTAAAAAAATATGTCGTTCTGCCCCTGAACAAGGAAGTTAACCCACTGTTCCTAGGCCGTCATTGGAAATAAGAATTTGTTCTTAACTGACTTGCCTAGTTAAATAAAGGTAAAAAAAATCTAATAATTAATCCACGATAATTTCAATAACCATTTCTCTACGATTGGCCACGCTTTCTACCTGGCTAGCCCAGCCAACAGCTCTGCACCTGCTGCAGCAACTGGCCCAAGCCCCCCTTGCTTCTCCTTCACCCAAATCCAGACAGCTGATGTCCTGAAAGAGCTGCAGAATCTGGATCCCTACAAATCAGCTGGGCTTGATAATCTGGACCCTCTCTCTTTAAAATTATCTGCCGCCATTGTCGCAACCCCTATTACTAGTCTGTTCAACCTCTCGTATCGTCCGAGATTCCTAAATATTGGAAAGCGGCTGCGGTCATCCCCCTCTTCAAAGTGGGAGACACTCTAGACCCAAACTGTTACAGACCTATATCCATCCTGCCCTGCCTTTCTAAAGTCTTCGAAGGCCAAGTGAACAAACAGATCACCGACCATCTCGAATCCCACCGTACCTTCTCCGCTATGTAATCCGGTTTCCGAGCTGGTCACGGGTGTACCTCAGCCACGCTCAAGGTCCTAAACGATATCATAACCACCATCGATAAAAAACAGTACTGTACAGCCGTCTTCATCGACCTGGCCAAGGCTTTCGACTCTGTCAATCATCGTATTCTTATCGGCAGACTCAACAGCTTTGGTTTCTCTAATGACTGCCTCGCCTGGTTCACTAACTACTTCTCAGATAGAGTGCAGTGAGTCAAATCGGAGGGCCTGTTGTCTAGACCTCTGGTAGTCACTATGGGGGTGCCACAGGGTTCAATTCTCAGGCCGACTCTTTTCTCTGTATATATCAATGATGTTGCTCTTGCTGCTGGTAATTCTTTGATCCACCTCTACGCAGATGACACCATACTGTATACGTCTGGCCTTTCTTTGGACACTGTGTTAACAAACCTCCAAACGAGCTTTGATTTCATACAACACTCCTTCCGTGGCCTCCAACTGCTCTTAAAACACTAGTAAAACTAAATGCATGCTCTTCAACTGATCGCTGCCCGCACCCGCCTAGCATCACTACTTTGGACGGTTCTGACTTAGAATATGTGGACAACTATAAATACCTAGGTGTCTGGCTAGACTGTAAACTCTCCTTCCAGACTCATATTAAGCATCTCCAATCCAAAATTGGAATCTAGAATTGGCTTCCTATTTCGCAACAAAGCCTCCTTCACTCATGCTGCCAAACATACCCTCGTAAAACTGACTATCCTGCCGATCCTTGACTTCGGCGATGTCATTTACAAAATAGCCTCCAACACTCCACTCAACAAATTGGATGCAGTCTATCACAGTGCCATCCGTTTTGTTACCAAAGCCCCATATACTACCCACCATTGCGACCTGTATGCTCTCGTTGGCTGGTCCTCGCTACATATTCACCGCCAAACCCACTGGCTCCAGGTCATCTATAAGTCTTTGCTAGGTAGAGCGCCGCCTTATCATAGCTCACTGGTCACCATAGCAACACCCCCCCGTAGCACATGCTCCAGCAGG
Organism: Salvelinus alpinus; assembly: GCF_045679555.1. Taxonomy (NCBI): domain Eukaryota; kingdom Metazoa; phylum Chordata; class Actinopteri; order Salmoniformes; family Salmonidae; genus Salvelinus; species Salvelinus alpinus. Next base: position 28,435,971 of record NC_092118.1, read on the forward strand.
TATATTTCACTGGTCATCCCCAAGCCAACACCTGCTTTGGACGCCTTTCCTTCCAGTTCTCTGCTGCCAATGGATGGAACGAATTGCAAAAATCACTGACTTTGGAGACTTATATCTCCCTCACTAACTTCAAGCATCGGCTGTCAGAGCAACTTACCGATCGCTGCAGCTGTACACAGCCAATCTGTAAATAGCCCATCCAACCTACTACCTCCCTCATCCCGATATTTGTTTGTTTTTTCTGCTCTTTTGCACACCAGTATTTCTACTTGCACATCCTCATCTGCACATCTATCACTCCAGTGTTAATTGCTAAATTGTAATTACTTCGCCATTATGGCCTATTTATTGCCTTACCTCCTTAATTTGCACACACTGTATACAGATTTTCTATTGTGTTATAAACTGTACGTTTGTTTATCCCATGTTGTTACGCACGCCTCCCACTACCTATCTTAGCACCACCTGGTGCACTAACCAAAATACAGTGGGGTGGTCCGCCCAGGTCTTACCTAGTGTGCCTAGACAGTCAATATACTATGGGTATATGTATGCCCGCGGGCCTCTTGCCTAAGCACTCCCTAGGTGCCTTCCCCTTCCCCCCTGGGAACAAATGAAACAGAATATCAAACAATCTCTCAAACAAACTAAGAAATAAAGGACATCAAATAATCTCTGAGTAACAATCTCACACAGAACATACCAACTGCTCCCAGCAACAACTAACACAGTACATACCAACGACCAACATGCTATAACCCTCAGCCATCAACCTTCTCTCAGCAATGATCTATATCACATTCAATCTCTCCAGCAATGATCTCAGCCTGCAATGATCTCAGCCTGCCCATCATCTCTCAGCCTGCCTATCATCTCTCTCAGCCTGCCTATCATCTCTCTCAGCCTGCCTATCATCTCTCTCAGCCTGCCTATCATCTCTCTCTTCTGAACAACAGAACACTGGCTTTATTAGCTTCAGATGGCAATGGTAATTAGAGACAGCTGTATCTTGACGAGGGGGCGGGGTCAGCTCTCCAATCATCAATTGGGGCCGACCAATCAGCTGCTTGGGGAGAATTTCAGGAAGCCATCTCCTGAAACACACACACTCAAATACAAACTACAACACAGAAACTGGGGAACGTAACACATGTGTAACTCTGTGTTGTTGTTTCTGTCGCACTGCTTTGCTTTATCTTGGCCAGGTCGCAGTTGTAAATGAGAACTTGTTCTCAACTGGCCTACCTGGTTAAATAAAGGTGAAATATATATATTTTAATTTTTTAAATAAGGTAGATTTGGAAAGTAAAAGAGGACCTTAGCGAGGAGTGCCAAAGACATGAAAGCGCATGAGGTTTTTCTTCCAGCTGCAGTCTGTTACTGATGCTTTGGGTTGGGTCGTTGTGGTAAAGACGCTGTAAAGATTCCGTTCATGTTTATTTTACTGTATACAGTAATTGTACTGTATAATTTTACTGTATTGTATTACAGCTATAATGCCTAAAAGGAAAGCAGAATAATTTATATCGTAGGCCTATACAGTTTAGGAATACAGAGGATGTTGCTGTCTGTTCCTCAGGTCAAAGGCTGATATGACATCAGCATTATGTTGTTTGTAGGAATAGGAGGTGGAGAGTTGGGTAGTTCACTGTGTCAAATTTTCCTCTGCTTATGCCAAACGCAGGGGCTGTGTTACACACTTTCTCTCTGGCACACCCTCTCTCATCTCTCTTTTTATTTATTTCTCTCTCTCGTCTCTCTCCGTCTCGCTCTCTCTCACTCCCTCGTCTCTTTTATCTCTCTCTCTCTCTCTCTCTCTCTTTCGTCTCTTTCTCACTCTCTCTCAAACAAACACGTGGTTTATTTGATTATTTTCCAAACTGCCACGTCTCAGAGTTGTGTGTTTTGGTAAAGACCCACATACACAGAGAACTGTGTGTGTGTGTGTGTGTGTGTGTGTGTGTGTGTGTGTGTGTGTGTGTGTGTGTGTGTGTGTGTGTGTGTGTGTGTGTGTGTGTGTGTGTGTGTGTGTGTGTGTGTGTGTGAGAGAGAGAGAGAGTGTTCAGTGTGGAGAGAGTCAATTAACAACATATCCATAGAATGGGTCTCCCTGCTGTCCCCCTTTTCTGCCTCTCTCTCAGTATATGACCACTGAGTATATGATATGAGTCAGTGGTGCTGACGACAGTGGGACACTGATTGTGTCTCAGAGTCCTCTCCTCCCTTGCCAGACTGAGTATCCCAGGCTACATCTCTTTTATTCACACAAGCAGCCCAGGAGGCCGGCCTGGTTGGGGCCGGGGCTGGTAGAGGGGCAGGGCCATGGTATGGTAATGTGCTCAGAGGAAGTGAGCGCAGGGTAGTGGAATGCTGCTGAGATTAGTAGGACTGACTGCCTGGGAGTTCAGCTGGCTGATCAAGGCTGGCAGGACAGCGCTAACCGCTAGCTGCTGAAAGCCTATCCGGAGATACTGAGGATTATTAGTGGCAGGCCTAACCAGCGGATGAAAACATGCCCAATTTCACAGTGGTACCGGTGGAGGACAGCGCTACGTCCAACTATGACAGTCTGGAAGGAATTAACTGGGTGGACTACAGAGACACAGGACAGGGGGGACACCCTGGACATCTAGACACTGTCAGCTCTGATGGTGAGTCTCTCTCTCTATCTCTCTCTCTCTCTTTCACTCTTTCTCAGACAACAGACAACTGTTCCTCTCAACTCTTTACAAAGTAGAACAACATAGTTGTCTTGTTAACTAAGAACTGCTTAGAAGAACAGACAGACAACTGTTCCTCAACTCTTTATAAGCAGGTTGTCCTATTTACTGAGAGAACTGTCTAGAAGTGTGAAGTTAATGAGATGTTTTCTATAGTGTGTTGTTATGAGTGTGACCTGAGGAGAAGTTGTGGGAATGCTTTACATTGTCCTGGGGGCTGGCTGGGACAGAACAGCTGGTTGTATGTTTACCATGGCAATCCTCCAACCTACCTGGCAGATTTACTTTCCTGGCAGACAGTTCTCCAGCCTATTTTTGACAGCTCAGGGAATTTTCTGGGGGGTGTTATTGTGGGATTTCAGAGATTCAGGACAGACTCAGGAAGATTACCCCATCATGAGCCCCCTCATGCCAAATATGTCTGTGGTGACAAAGGGAAAATAATTGGAGGGGCGAAGGTGGGGGGTGAGGCGGAGGGGGTAGAGGGGCGGAGATGCAGGGGGACCAGCCCTGCTTAGGCCTCAAGTGTTCCATCTGACAAAAGATGGAGCACTCTTTGTGCAAGCGTTTATTTCTTTTCACACACAGGGGTTGAGCAGGCTGTTAAACCAGTGAGAAACCGCTTTTTCTTTCTCTCAGTCTATCTCGGCTGTATATTTAGCTCTAGTCCCTCTTTCAGTTTCTCAATTTGCTTCTGTATCAAGTATGAGAAAGTGGATAAACCACTCCTAGGTGGAGAGGAGAGGAGTTTGTAGCCAGGGGGCAGGATTATATGAGACTGCTGATATGCAAGGCTGACATGGGAACCGACCAGGCGTGAGTCTGCTGTATGAGGGAGAGAAAGGAGAGCTTTAATAAAAGGGAGCTGCCTCGTAATGAAGCACCCACACACAACCACAGGCTGGCCGGCCGGACACACAGACCTACCCCTGCCTGGCCTTCCATCCATTACTGCCAGGGTAATGAATACACCACCATCACAGGGCGTGTACACAGTTCTGAGTTATAGAGGAAGTGGGTGCTCAATGTTCTGGCCTGGGATGAATTACTATTGTTTCCAAGATAGTTACTATTGGTTGAGCAGTTTTATCTCTCCCGCAGAAAATGCGTGGGTAGGGAGAATGTGTGGGCAGGGAGAATGTGTGGGCAGGGAGAATGTGTGGGCAGGGAGAATGTGTGGGCAGGGTGAATGCGTGGGCAGGGAGAATGCGTGGACAGGGAGAATGCGTGGACAGGGAGAATGCGTGGGCAGGGAGAATGCGTGGGCAGGGAGAATGCGTGGGCAGGGAGAATGCGTGGGCAGGGAGAATGCGTGGGCAGGGAGAATGCGTGGGCAGGGAGAATGCGTGGGCAGGGAGAATGCGTGGACAGGTAGAATGCGTGGACAGGTAGAATGCGTGGACAGGGAGAATGCGTGGACAGGGAGAATGCGTGGGCAGGGAGAATGCGTGGGCAGGGAGAATGCGTGGACAGGGAGAATGCGGGACATCTTTGCCTAAAGTCTCCTCTATATTCCTGGAATGTATGGAATTCATTCACAGCTTGTTTTGTTGGATTGGATTTTGGCCTGGGAACAAACTGAAATACAAAGTGAAACAACACAAATCTAGTGTTCACAATCTAGTGTTCACAATCTAGTGTTCACAGGCAACCTCAATTTAACCCAGTTTGCAAAAACACAGCTGTTATGTGTTATCACTGGCAGTTCATGTTTTGTCCATAAGAGGGGCTGATGGCATGAAATGACCCAGAATGGTTCTCCAAGCCTGTTGAGCTCTCTCTTTCTGCACACGCCTGTTTTGAGATGACTGTGAACTCTCACCTTCTTCTTCCTCTTAATCTCTCTTTCTGTCTTTCTCTCTCAGGCAGTGGGGGTTTCCAGAGAGAGAGAAAGAGAGAGAGATCTATGTCACCATTTCCTACTGACAGGAAGAATAACATCTAGGAAGTGAGATGGAAACAGATGACTAGGAAGGAGTAAAATGTATATTATTATCTTGGGTGGAGTGTTGCATATGTGTTTGTGGGAAAAGGAGGAGTGGGAGGTGAGGTGAAGTGAGGCAGGAGATTGTTGAAGTAAAGGAGGCTATAATAGATGGTGTGATGGAGGGAGGAGGTGTGTGGGTCTGGTATGGTTGGGTAGAGAGGGTGGAGGAGAGGAGGGAGACAGCCACAGTCACAGTCACAGTGCTAACTCTGTTCCAGGCTAATCGCCCTGCTCTCTCCAGAGCTGGTCTGGACTGGACTACACACTGTGGCCATTGTACCAGAGAAGCCATCCACTAGAGTGGTAGCTAGCTAGGAGTCAGTCAGTTCTAGTCAGTCAGCCAGTCAGTTTATTCACTGTGCAATATCTGGCTAGGCCGCATTTGCGCATGACCGAATTAGTTGTGAGAATTTGTGTGTGTGAAATAGTGTGTTTGAGTGAATGTGTGTGAGAGAGTATGTCTGAGTGAATGTCTGCATCAGCATTATCATCATGTCCTACAGTATTGCTGCCTTGCTGTAATCTAATCCACTATTGAAGGAATCTTTAGTTTTGTCTTCTATACAGAAAACAGTTGGCCTCATACTGAACTGTACAGTACAGAACAGAACAGTAGATTACGTAAGGGGAGAATCATTGTTTTCCTTCCTGGGTCTTCCCAGCCTGTCTTCAGGAGAACAGTGTCCATTCCTGTCATTCTGTCCCACATGCTTCATAGATAGGCTTAAAACCTCATAGAGATAAACACCCACTCTGCAGACAGCTGATTCTGTGTGTGTGGACTGAGGGATGACCGATGGGCTCTGGACAGCTGGACTGCTAATTTGAACCCTGAGACCAGTGACAGAAAGAGTCAGTCAGAAGAATTTATCATGAAGGGAAGCTGAAGTGTAAAGGATGGCTTGCAGACCGGTGTCAGTTACTGATTTGTAGTAGAATAAGGATAGCTAGTTGGCTGTGTTGATGAGGGGGCCTTTCCACTATACATTTCTTCTATACATTCATGTTACATGACAATATTTTCTCACAACCGTTTCTTTCTGTAAATCTGTAGGCAATTTTTTACTTCCTATCACATCAATGCTTCCTTTGATAGAAGTGGTGACTAAGCTCCTATATTTAGAACTGTTAAACATGTGATTTTAGACTGAGAAAACGACATACAAATAATGCACTATAGAGTGTTCATGGGTGTACTCTGCTCTGCTGTCCCAAGTGGCTTACACATTACCCTGTGTTCCCCATAGGGCTCTGGTCAAAGTAGTGTACTATTATAGGGATAGGGTACCATTGTAGGACACAACCCCACTAGCTACAGCTACAGTTGTCTCCCTGAGAGGCTATAGCATAGCACTGCTGGTAGGGTTAGCTGTATTATTCTACTGGAGCCCCTGGGGTTAGAGCTATAAGAGACATGTAACAACAAACTGGGCTATTTTAAAGTGGGAGTTGGCAGTCCTTTATGTAGGGAATAACTATGTTTTCCACAGCCTCTAGCTTGCCCGGTAACAATGAATCCCATCTCTCCTGTTTGGGCTGCTACAGTGTATTAGCTTCTGTTGAAAGACAAACAGTCCTCAAAGACTGTGTCCCAAATGACACCTTATCCCCTATATAATGACCCCTTTGGGCCCTGATCAAAAGTAGCGCACTATACAGGGAATAGGATGCAATTTGGGACTAACCCTAAGTCTTCAGGAGAGTGTCACTGTATTGTATAATAGCTTGACTTGAGGAATTAACAGCATGCACAAAAACAACACACCTACCTAACACAACTCTCTGAAGAAAGTCATGACCTGATGTGCAATTATGTTGTATCTATTTGTCACTTTGCCTTGTTATACCTGTATCCAAAGAATGTTCACCTGTTGCTGTTTCTGTCTGCCCTGTTTCTGAATCCGCCATTTGTGCCAATTTTGTGTCAATTTGATTTTCCAATTGGTGGCCCCCCTCCTCTGTACAGATGTAGGATCTTAATTTGATCACTCTTTTGTTGCGGAGAATTTTCCTGCACAGCAGGATATACAAACTTGTAGTGTATTTGAGTTTTAAAAAGGCTTCTAAAGTTTGTAATTTCCACTTTGAAATTTGCCCTAAAGAAAAAGCTATCAACCCCTACAAGAATGTTCATGAATTATAATCCACGTAATAATTCACATTTCCTGTTGCTGCAGGATTCTTTTTCTGCTGTAGATGGTGAAAATTAAGATCCTACATCTGTACTGTACAGTGCTCCTCTGCCCCTCACTGTTGTTGTCACGTTCTGACCTTTATTTCCTTTGTTTTGTCTTTATTTAGTATGGTCAGGGCGTGAGTTGGGGTGGGCAGTCTATGTGTGTTTTTCTATGTTGGGGTTTTGTGTTTGGCCTGGTATGATTCTCAATCAGAGGCAGCTGTCAATCGTTGTCCCTGATTGAGAATCATACTTAGGTAGCCTGAGTTTCACTTTTGGTTTGTGGGTGTTTGTTTCCTGTGTCTTTGTGTATGTCACCAGACAGGACTGTTTCGTTTCGGTTTATTCTCGTTTATCGTTATTTTGTTGTTTTGTTCGAGTATTTCGGTTTTCATTAAAAGGAATATGAATACTCACCACGCTGCAGTTTGGTCCTCCTCTCTTTCTCCTAACGACGAGCGTTACAGTTGTGCTGTAATCACCCTTTACTAACCCTAACCATAAGAAAAAAAGGGATGAGGGTAGATAATAACAACAAAATAATAACTTTCTCCTAGGTAGCTCAAGATGTTCTGAAAAACTTGAAGAAAAATAAACTGTGATGAAAAATACTTCAGTAATTCAGAATTCTGAAGAATATTACTAGTGAATTTGGAAATAGTTGTCTTTATTTTTTAGATGACAGTAATTGAACAATTTATGTATATATCAAAAATATCCACAATCTCACTTCAGTCCTCTCAATCAGTATATCTTCATCTCCATAGCAGATTACAAAGGGAAACTCAGACAGGAGCTGCCCAGTGACACGAGCGTACCAGACAAGCTAAATGCCTTTTATACTCGCTTCGAGGCAAGGAACACTGAAGCATGCACGAGAGCACCAGCTGTTCTGGATGACTGTGTGATAACGCTCTCGGTAGCTGATGTGAACAAAACCTTTAAACAGGTCAACATTCACAAAGCCGCTGGGCCAGACGGTTTACCAGGACGTGTACTCAAAGCATGCGAGGATCAACTGTCAAGTGTCTTCACTGACATTTTCAACCTCTCTCTTACCGAGTCTGTAATACCTACATGTTTCAAGCAGACCACCATAGTCCCTGTGCCCAAGGAAGCGAAGATAACCTGTCTAAATGATTACCGCCCCGTGGCACTCACGTCGGTAGCCATGAAGTGCTTTGAAAGGCTGGTCATGGTTCACATCAACAGCATCCTCCCGGACACCCTAGACCCACTCCAATTCGCATACCGCCCCAACAGATCCACAGTTGACGCAATCACACTCCACACTGCCCTTTCTCACCTGGACAAAAGGAACACCTATGCGAGAATGCTGTTCATTGACTACAGCTCAGCGTTCAACACCATAGTGCCCACGAAGCTCATCACTAAGCTAAGGACTCAGGGACCAAACACCTTCCTCTGCAACTGGATCCTGGACTTCCTGACGGGCCGCACCCAGGTGGTAAGAGTAGGCAACAACACGTCTGCCACGCTGATCCTTAACACTGGGGCCCCTCAGTGTATTCCCTGTTCACCCACGACTGCGTGGCCAAACACGACTCCAACACCATCATTAAGTTTGCTGACAACACAACAGTGGTAGGCCTGATCACCGACAACGATGAGACGACCTATAGGGAGGAGGTCAGAGAACTGGCAGTGTGGTGCCAGGACAACAACCGCTCCCTCAATGTGAGCAAGCCAAAGGAGCTGATCGTGGACTACAGGAAACCATTAACGGGGCTGTAGTGGAGCGGGTCGAGAGTTTCAAGTTCCTTGGTGTCCACATCACCAACAAACTATCATGGTCCAAACATACCAAGACAGTCGTGAAGAGGGCACGACAAAACATTTTCCCCCTCAGGAGACTGAAAAGATTTGGCATGGGTCCCCAGATCCTCAAAAGGTTCTACACTTACACCATCGAGAGCATCCTGACCCTTTGCGTCACCGCCTGGTATGGCAACTGCTCGGCATCTGACCGTAGGGCGCTACAGAGAGTAGTGTGAACGACCCAGTACATCACTGGGGCCAAGCTTCCTGCCATCCAGGACCTATACAACAGGCGGTGTCAGAGGAAAGCTCATAAAATTATCAGAGACTCCAGTCAAGTTATAGACTGTTTTCTCTGCTACCGCACGGCAAGCGGTACCGGAGCGCCAAGTCTAGGACCAAAAGGCTCCTCAACAGCTTCTACCCCCAAGCCATAAGACTGCTGAACAATTAATAAAATCGTCACGGGACAATTTACATTGACCCCCCCTGCTACTCACTGTTTTGCTGCTACTCACTGTTTATTATCTATGCATAGTCACTTCACCCCCACCTACAGTACATGTACAAATTACCTCAACTAACCTGTACCCCCGCACACTGACTCGGTACTGGTGCCCCCTGTATATAACCTCATTATTGTTATTCTTATTGTGATACTTTTTAGTATTACTTTTTATTTTTGTCTACTTGGTAAATATTTTCTTAACTTTTCTTGAACTGCACTGTTGGTTAAGAGCTTGTAAGTAAGCATTTCACGGTAAAGTCTACACTTGTTGTATTCGGTGCATGTGACAAATAAAGTTTGATTTGATGTGATTTGAGAGAAAGAGTGGCCTATAGCGTACTTGAAAGAGCTACAGAGACTGGATGGCTGTGCTTTGAAATTTATAACCAACCCGCTGATAAGCATGTGCAACTTTTAGTTTTAAAATGAATCTCAACTTCATTTCCCCATTAGTGGTAAGGAAACAATTCATCTGATTAAGTTCATCTGATAAACAATATATCAAACAGAACTGGATCCACAAATTCCTCTTCCTCTTCTTTTCTCCAGTGTCATTAAACACAATCTAACATCTTATCAGTCAGTCATTGTTGTTTGTATGATTATTAACACGGTCCAGACAGTGACTAAGTAGACACATTTCTAACTATGAAATATGAAGTATATATTCACAATGACTTAGTTGAGCACTTTACCATCCTTTATAAATGTGTAAGGACAAGTCAAATCAAAGTTTATTGGTCACATGTGCCGAATGCAGCTGGTGTAGACTACAGGAAAATGCTTACTTACGAGGCCATTCCCAACAATGCAGAGTTAAAAAGTAAGACAAATATTTTGTAAATAGAAAAGGAAATAGTAACACAATAAAAACAATAACGAGGCTGTATACAAGCAGATCATGGATCAGTTCAAATGAGCTAGACAAACTAATACCAAGTTATTATACAATACACACTATTACAGTATCAAATCAAATGTAACTTAACTGCCTAAGGATCTGGTATAGTTGTGTACCCACCTTAGTGTTGGTTGGTACAGTAGCAGGCTAGCAGCATCTCTGTTGTGGACCCTGGTGTCCGTTGAGAGTCTAACCAGTGTTGACAGCTACTGTAGCTAGCTGACTAGTGTTCTTACACACACCCAAATGCTCACTCACATACACACACTCACGTTTAGGCATTCTATCTCGCGTGCGTTTGAATCTGTGCTTGCATGTACGCGCACACAGTCTTGTTTTCGTGAATTTTCAGGGACTATTTTATTCCCATTCAAAATCCTACTAACTTTTACCCTTAACCTAACCCTAACCTTAACCCCTAAACCTAACCTTAACCCCAAACCCTAAACCTAACCCTTAAGCCTAAAATGGCATTTGAACAATTTATTTTTTATCTTGTTTTCCTACCTTGTCAGGACATTCTGGTGAGTTGTCAGGACATTGTGATTCTGATAATGTAGGAAAACATGTACACTTTCTCTCTCACACACACACACACATTGCCTTTGAACAGCACTAATCAGAATAGCATCTCTGCCAGCTAACCACACGAGGTAGAGCCATAGAGAGGTCTAAGCTGCATGACTTCTCTGCTGCTTAATAAAGTTTTAAATGTTCATTTAAGGAGAAGTTTAGCAAAGAGGCTTTCATACCGAATGAGCTAATAGGGTGACAAAGTGTTTTTCATGGATAAGCAGCTTTGGTGATTGCTGACATGTTGAAGTTTTCTTGCTTTCTTTTGCATTATTGGTTATATAAATGGTTAGCCACTGAAAAGTCACAACTCCAGAGTCTAGAGCCCAGATTCAACCTTATTAAGAAGAAATGTATTCTTAAGTGCAATTTTTTCCTAAAGTTATACTTAATGTGTATTCCTCAATAAAGTTATTGGAAATGTTCTCAAGTTTCTTCCTAAGAAAAAAGTTGAAGAAATTTGATTCTTGAAAATAATTTTCTTGGATTTCTTCTTGGAAACATTTTTAATTCCAAGATGCCTAAACCCTTGTCTTAAACTCAGGGCAGTGAGAGATTAAGCTAATGAAAGCAATTGAGCATGTTTAAGTCATTCACAAACTTCATATGAAACTTTCAGTATTGGTTGTTTTCAACCGAAGAACATGTTTTAGAACAGTAATCTCAGTTTGAAATATGCTAGGATGATTGTCATTACTAGCTAGATTGGTTGCCTAGTGGCAAACTTAAGAAGATCGGTAAGAAGTTCACAAGAAGATATTTGAGAAGTCTGTAAGAAAAAAATGAAATCTTAAGATATTGTTAAGGAATTGCACTTACGAATTGTCTTATGAACTTTTTATCTTTATTAAGAAGCTTCTTAAGTTTTTTTATTTATTTATTTATTTTATTTTTATTTTATTTTATTTTATTTTTTTGGGGGGGGGTTGGATCAGCTTAATCTTGCGGAAAGAATGTTGCTTCCAATGTAATTGTCTGCATCATTTCCAATCCCCCATATTTTTTTGGGTAAATATATATATCCATACACGCATGCATACATATACACATATATACATACACATACCTATATAGACATACATACTTTTTTAAAGAATATACCTTTATTATTATTCCCCGCACCCTACCACCGATCCCCCAATTGGAGTAAACTAATAAACACTTCTGCTTTTACCTTCAATTTATACATCTTATACCCATCTTACAGACACAGTCCACTTTACAATAGTTCTCTCTTATTTGTTCTTAGTCCTTCCTCTATTTCTGTTGTCCATCCAATTTTATTTCCACTTGTAACTGTGCTATTTCACAAAAGCTCCGCACCTATACACATTTCACAGATCCCGTATGCCCTACATTGTTTATCTTGTTATTAGTCCCACCCTTCAGTTCCACTCAACCCCTCCCATCTATCTTCCAACATCATCCATTTCGGATTTTTATTTGCCATATATTTTTCAACTGTGCTGTGATGCTTCACAAAAGACTTGAACCTTCCTATTCTCATAGCTTCTATAGATTGTAAATTAAAAATAAACATTTTTGCTAAAATAATTATTATATTATTGATTGATTGACTATGGCTTTTCAAATCCCCCAGTATTGCTATCTGTAGCGTTAGTTTTAGGCAAATGTTGCAATTCTTCAGCCATTCCTGGACCTGTGACCAAAAACGAGCTACATATGGACAATACCAAAATAAATGATCTAATGACTCTGCCTCCTCACAACAGAATCTGCAGAGCTGGGAAGATTGTATACCCCATATATATAACATTCTATTAGTTGCAAGAATTTTGTACAGTAATTTAAATTGAAAAATTCGAAGTTTTGAATCCGGCGTTGTTTTGCGTATCAATTCATAAACCATGTGCCATGGAATGGGTACATCGAAAATCTCTTCCCAACTATTTTGCAATTTATATGGCACAGCTGTCAGTTTTTTGGTCCTTAAATGAAATTTGTATATATTTTTATTTATCACACTTTTCTTTAACCATTTATGTTCTTTAATACAGGGCCGACATACAAGTTCCTTACTTTTTTCCCCTTCTACTTGCCTCTTCCATTTTTGTGGTAATGCTGCAATTAATTGGTTGTAATTTTGGGTAGAGCAGACATTTCCATATGTCTGTGTTAGCTGCATGTGTGACATAACTCCACCAGTCCTATTTATGACATCATTCACAAAAATTATACCTTTTTTTTTAAATTTCTTCAATAAATACAGTTTTTTTATCAATTACTATATTTGAATTTAACCACAATATTTGTTGTACTATTTGTTCCGTCCTTTCAGGTGGATTAAACTGAAATTGCAACCAACTTTCTAAGGCTTGTTTAAAAAATAAGGATATTTTGGAGATTATCTCCTTTTCAAACAACCGAAAGTGAGCAGGTGTAATCTGAATAAAGGGGAAAAGGCCCTTCTTGAATATAGGATGAGACATTCGTACCAATTTACTAGAGAACCAGTTTGGATTTAAGTATAACTTTTGTATGACTGATGCCTTTAGTGAGAGGTCTAATGCTTTAATATTTAATAATTTCTGCCCTCCGAATTCATATTCGTTATATAAATAGGCCCTTTTAATTTTATCTGGCTTGCCGTTCCAAATAAAATGGAATATTTTTTGTTCATATAATTAAAAAAGCAGGTCACTAGGTGTAGGCAAAACCATAAGCAAATAGGTAAACTGTGATATGACTAAAGAGTTAATCAGGGTGATTTTTCCACAAATAGACAGGTATTTTCCTTTCCATGGTAGCAAGATCTTATCTATTTTTGCTAACTTTCTATAAAAATTTATTGGAGTGAGATCATTTCTTTCTTTTGGGATTTTTATACCGAGTATGTCCACATCTCCGTCAGACCATTTAATTGGTAAACTACATGGCAATATAAAATGTGTATTTTTTAGTGATCCAATACGTAATATGGTACATTTATCATAATTTGGTTTTAATCCAGAGAGGATAGCAAAGGTATCTAGATCCTCTATGAGGCCCTGGAGGGACTCTAGTTGTGGTTTTAAAAGAAAACATGAATCATCAGCGTACAATGACACCTTAGTTTTTAAGCCACGGATTTCTAATCCCTTAATATTAATGTTTGATCTAATTTTAACAGCTAACATTTCGATGGCAATAATAAATAGATATGCCGATAGTGGACAACCTTGTTTTACTCCTCTAGATAGTTTAAAACTTTCTGAGATGTAGCCATTATTTACTATTTTACACCTAGGGTTACTATACATAATTTTAACCCATTTTATAAGAGATTCCCCAAAATTGAAATATTCTAGGCATTTATATATAAACTTCTTAAGTTTTTGTGTTAGAAGTGTTCTGTGAATCTGGGTCCAGAACATCTATCGGGTTCTTTTGATGCTGATGCTCACGGTGCCTTTCTTAGAGATGAGAAGATTCTGACCGTTGTCTGGGACCAGCAAGGTTGCATGTCACCAACTGTGTTGGGTGTAGACACTGGTTCTGTGTAAGTCATACTCTAGTCTCGGGTATAGTTCTGTGTCAGTCATACTCTAGTCTCGGGTATAGTTCTGTGTCAGTCAGACTCTAGTCTCGGGTATAGTTCTGTGTCAGTCAGACTCTAGTCTATGGTATAGTTCTGTGTCAGTCAGACTAGTCTATGGTATAGTTCTGTGTCAGACAGACTAGTCTAGGGTATAGTTCTGTGTCAGGCAGACTAGTCTAGGGTATAGTTCTGTGTCAGGCAGACTAGTCTAGGGTATAGTTCTGTGTCAGTCAAACTCTAGTCTATGGTATAGTTCTGTGTCAGTCAGACTAGTCTAGGGTATAGTTCTGAGTCAGGCAGACTCTAGTCTAGAGTATAGTTCTGAGTCAGGCAGACTAGTCTAGGGTATAGTTCTGTGTCAGGCAGACTAGTCTAGGGTATAGTTCTGTGTCAGGCAGACTAGTCTAGGGTATAGTTCTGTGTCAGTCAGACTCTAGTCTAGGGTATAGTTCTGTGTCAGTCAGACTCTAGTCTAGGGTATAGTTCTGTGTCAGTCAGACTAGTCTAGGGTATAGTTCTGTGTCAGTCAGACTAGTCTAGGGTATAGTTCTGTGTCAGGCAGACTCTAGTCTAGGGTATAGTTATCAGTCAGTCTCTAGTCTAGGGTATAGTTCTGTGTCAGTCAGACTAGTCTAGAGTATAGTTCTGTGTCAGGCAGACTCTAGTCTAGAGTAAAGTTCTGTGTCAGGCAGACTAGTCTAGGGTATAGTTATGTGTCAGGCAGACTAGTCTAGGGTATAGTTATGTGTCAGTCAGACTCTAGTCTAGGGTATAGTTCTATGTCAGGCAGACTAGTCTAGGGTATAGTTCTGTGTCAGTCAGACTAGTCTAGGGTATAGTTCTGTGTCAGTCAGACTAGTCTAGGGTATAGTTCTGTGTCAGTCAGACTCTAGTCTAGGGTATAGTTATCAGTCAGTCTCTAGTCTAGGGTATAGTTATGTGTCAGTCAGACTAGTCTAGGATATAGTTCTGTGTCAGTCAGACTCTAGTCTAGGGTATAGTTCTGTGTCAGTCAGACTAGTCTAGGATATAGTTCTGTGTCAGTCAGACTCTAGTCTAGGGTATAGTTCTGTGTCAGTCAGACTAGTCTAGGGTATAGTTCTGTGTCAGTCAGACTAGTCTAGGATATAGTTCTGTGTCAGTCAGACTCTAGTCTAGGGTATAGTTCTGTGTCAGTCAGATTAGTCTAGGGTATAGTTCTATGTCAGTCAGACTCTAGTCTATGGTATAGTTCTGTGTCAGTCAGACTAGTCTAGGATATAGTTCTGTGTCAGTCAGACTCTAGTCTAGGATATAGTTCTGTGTCAGTCAGACTAGTCTATGGTATAGTTCTGTGTCAGTCAGACTCTAGTCTATGGTATAGTTATGTGTCAGTCAGACTAGTCTAGGGTATAGTTCTGTGTCAGGCAGACTAGTCTAGGATATAGTTCTGTGTCAGTCAGACTCTAGTCTATGGTATAGTTCTGTGTCAGTCAGACTAGTCTAGGATATAGTTATGTGTCAGTCCGACTAGTCTAGGGTATAGTTCTGTGTCAGTCAGACTCTAGTCTATGGTATAGTTCTGTGTCAGTCAGACTCTAGTCTATGGTATAGTTCTGTGTCAGTCAGACTAGTCTAGGATATAGTTATGTGTCAGTCCGACTAGTCTAGGGTATAGTTCTGTGTCAGTCAGACTCTAGTCTATGGTATAGTTCTGTGTCAGTCAGACTAGTCTAGGATATAGTTCTGTGTCAGTCAGACTAGTCTAGGATATAGTTCTGTGTCAATCAGACTAGTCTAGGATATAGTTCTGTGTCAGTCAGACTAGTCTATGGTATAGTTCTGTGTCAGTCAGACTAGTCTATGGTATAGTTCTGTGTCAGTCAGACTAGTCTAGGGTATAGTTCTGTGTCAGGCAGACTAGTCTAGGGTATAGTTCTGTGTCAGTCAGACTCTAGTCTAGGGTATAGTTCTGTGTCAGTCAGACTAGTCTAGGGTATAGTTCTGTGTCAGTCAGACTAGTCTAGGGTATAGTTCTGTGTCAGGCAGACTCTAGTCTAGAGTATAGTTCTGTGTCAGTCAGACTAGTCTAGGGTATAGTTCTGTGTCAGTCAGACTAGTCTAGGGTATAGTTCTGTGTCAGTCAGACTAGTCTAGGGTATAGTTCTGTGTCAGGCAGACTCTAGTCTAGGGTATAGTTCTGTGTCAGGCAGACTCTAGTCTAGGGTATAGTTCTGTGTCAGGCAGACTAGTCTAGGGTATAGTTCTGTGTCAGTCAGACTAGTCTAGGGTATAGTTCTGTGTCAGTCAGACTCTAGTCTAGGGTATAGTTCTGTGTCAGTCAGACTAGTCTAGGGTATAGTTCTGTGTCAGTCAGACTAGTCTAGGGTATAGTTCTGTGTCAGTCAGACTCTAGTCTAGGGTATAGTTCTGTGTCAGTCAGACTAGTCTAGGGTATAGTTCTGTGTCAGTCAGACTCTAGTCTAGGGTATAGTTATCAGTCAGTCTCTAGTCTAGGGTATAGTTCTGTGTCAGTCAGACTAGTCTAGAGTATAGTTCTGTGTCAGGCAGACTCTAGTCTAGAGTAAAGTTCTGTGTCAGGCAGACTAGTCTAGGGTATAGTTATGTGTCAGTCAGACTAGTCTAGGGTATAGTTCTGTGTCAGGCAGACTCTAGTCTAGGGTATAGTTCTGTGTCAGGCAGACTCTAGTCTAGGGTATAGTTCTGTGTCAGTCAGACTAGTCTAGGGTATAGTTCTGTGTCAGGCAGACTCTAGTCTAGGGTATAGTTCTGTGTCAGGCAGACTCTAGTCTAGGGTATATTTCTGTGTCAGGCAGACTAGTCTAGGGTATAGTTCTGTGTCAGTCAGACTCTAGTCTAGGGTATAGTTCTGTGTCAGTCAGACTCTAGTCTAGGGTATAGTTCTGTGTAAGTCAGACTTAGTCTAGGGTATAGTTCTGTGTCAGTCAGACTAGTCTATGGTATAGTTCTGTGTCAGTCAGACTAGTCTATGGTATAGTTCTGTGTCAGTCAGACTAGTCTAGGGTATAGTTCTGTGTCAGGCAGACTAGTCTAGGGTATAGTTCTGTGTCAGTCAGACTCTAGTCTAGGGTATAGTTCTGTGTCAGTCAGACTAGTCTAGGGTATAGTTCTGTGTCAGTCAGACTAGTCTAGGGTATAGTTCTGTGTCAGGCAGACTAGTCTAGAGTATAGTTCTGTGTCAGGCAGACTCTAGTCTAGAGTAAAGTTCTGTGTCAGGCAGACTAGTCTAGGGTATAGTTATGTGTCAGTCAGACTAGTCTAGGGTATAGTTCTGTGTCAGTCAGACTCTAGTCTATGGTATAGTTCTGTGTCAGTCAGACTCTAGTCTATGGTATAGTTCTGTGTCAGTCAGACTAGTCTAGGATATAGTTATGTGTCAGTCCGACTAGTCTAGGGTATAGTTCTGTGTCAGTCAGACTCTAGTCTATGGTATAGTTCTGTGTCAGTCAGACTAGTCTAGGATATAGTTCTGTGTCAGTCAGACTAGTCTAGGATATAGTTCTGTGTCAATCAGACTAGTCTAGGATATAGTTCTGTGTCAGTCAGACTAGTCTATGGTATAGTTCTGTGTCAGTCAGACTAGTCTATGGTATAGTTCTGTGTCAGTCAGACTAGTCTAGGGTATAGTTCTGTGTCAGGCAGACTAGTCTAGGGTATAGTTCTGTGTCAGTCAGACTCTAGTCTAGGGTATAGTTCTGTGTCAGTCAGACTAGTCTAGGGTATAGTTCTGTGTCAGTCAGACTAGTCTAGGGTATAGTTCTGTGTCAGGCAGACTCTAGTCTAGAGTATAGTTCTGTGTCAGTCAGACTTAGTCTAGGGTATAGTTCTGTGTCAGTCAGACCTAGTCTAGGGTATAGTTCTGTGTCAGTCAGACTAGTCTAGGGTATAGTTCTGTGTCAGGCAGACTCTAGTCTAGGGTATAGTTCTGTGTCAGGCAGACTCTAGTCTAGGGTATAGTTCTGTGTCAGGCAGACTAGTCTAGGGTATAGTTCTGTGTCAGTCAGACTAGTCTAGGGTATAGTTCTGTGTCAGTCAGACTCTAGTCTAGGGTATAGTTCTGTGTCAGTCAGACTAGTCTAGGGTATAGTTCTGTGTCAGTCAGACTAGTCTAGGGTATAGTTCTGTGTCAGTCAGACTCTAG
Organism: Salvelinus alpinus; assembly: GCF_045679555.1. Lineage (NCBI taxonomy): Eukaryota > Metazoa > Chordata > Actinopteri > Salmoniformes > Salmonidae > Salvelinus > Salvelinus alpinus. Next base: position 28,454,315 of record NC_092118.1, read on the forward strand.
TCTAGGGTATAGTTCTGTGTCAGTCAGACTAGTCTAGGGTATAGTTCTGTGTCAGTCAGACTCTAGTCTAGGGTATAGTTATCAGTCAGTCTCTAGTCTAGGGTATAGTTCTGTGTCAGTCAGACTAGTCTAGAGTATAGTTCTGTGTCAGGCAGACTCTAGTCTAGAGTAAAGTTCTGTGTCAGGCAGACTAGTCTAGGGTATAGTTATGTGTCAGTCAGACTAGTCTAGGGTATAGTTCTGTGTCAGGCAGACTCTAGTCTAGGGTATAGTTCTGTGTCAGGCAGACTCTAGTCTAGGGTATAGTTCTGTGTCAGTCAGACTAGTCTAGGGTATAGTTCTGTGTCAGGCAGACTCTAGTCTAGGGTATAGTTCTGTGTCAGGCAGACTCTAGTCTAGGGTATATTTCTGTGTCAGGCAGACTAGTCTAGGGTATAGTTCTGTGTCAGTCAGACTAGTCTAGGGTATAGTTCTGTGTCAGTCAGACTCTAGTCTAGGGTATAGTTCTGTGTAAGTCAGACTAGTCTAGGGTATAGTTCTGTGTCAGTCAGACTAGTCTATGGTATAGTTCTGTGTCAGTCAGACTAGTCTATGGTATAGTTCTGTGTCAGTCAGACTAGTCTAGGGTATAGTTCTGTGTCAGGCAGACTAGTCTAGGGTATAGTTCTGTGTCAGTCAGACTCTAGTCTAGGGTATAGTTCTGTGTCAGTCAGACTAGTCTAGGGTATAGTTCTGTGTCAGTCAGACTAGTCTAGGGTATAGTTCTGTGTCAGGCAGACTAGTCTAGAGTATAGTTCTGTGTCAGGCAGACTCTAGTCTAGAGTAAAGTTCTGTGTCAGGCAGACTAGTCTAGGGTATAGTTATGTGTCAGTCAGACTAGTCTAGGGTATAGTTCTGTGTCAGGCAGACTCTAGTCTAGGGTATAGTTCTGTGTCAGGCAGACTCTAGTCTAGGGTATAGTTCTGTGTCAGTCAGACTAGTCTAGGGTATAGTTCTGTGTCAGGCAGACTCTAGTCTAGGGTATAGTTCTGTGTCAGGCAGACTCTAGTCTAGGGTATATTTCTGTGTCAGGCAGACTAGTCTAGGGTATAGTTCTGTGTCAGTCAGACTAGTCTAGGGTATAGTTCTGTGTCAGTCAGACTCTAGTCTAGGGTATAGTTCTGTGTAAGTCAGACTAGTCTAGGGTATAGTTCTGTGTCAGTCAGACTAGTCTATGGTATAGTTCTGTGTCAGTCAGACTAGTCTATGGTATAGTTCTGTGTCAGTCAGACTAGTCTAGGGTATAGTTCTGTGTCAGGCAGACTAGTCTAGGGTATAGTTCTGTGTCAGTCAGACTCTAGTCTAGGGTATAGTTCTGTGTCAGTCAGACTAGTCTAGGGTATAGTTCTGTGTCAGTCAGACTAGTCTAGGGTATAGTTCTGTGTCAGGCAGACTCTAGTCTATAGTTCTGTGTCAGTCAGACTAGTCTAGGGTATAGTTCTGTGTCATTCAGACTCTAGTCTAGGGTATAGTTCTGTGTCAGTCAGACTAGTCTAGGGTATAGTTCTGTGTCAGTCAGACTAGTCTAGGGTATAGTTCTGTGTCAGTCAGACTCTAGTCTAGGGTATAGTTCTGTGTCAGTCAGACTAGTCTAGGGTATAGTTCTGTGTCAGTCAGACTAGTCTAGGATATAGTTCTGTGTCAATCAGACTAGTCTAGGATATAGTTCTGTGTCAGTCAGACTAGTCTATGGTATAGTTCTGTGTCAGTCAGACTAGTCTATGATATAGTTCTGTGTCAGTCAGACTAGTCTATGGTATAGTTCTGTGTCAGTCAGACTAGTCTAGGGTATAGTTCTGTGTCAGTCAGACTAGTCTAGGGTATAGTTCTGTGTCAGTCAGACTAGTCTAGAGTATAGTTCTGTGTCAGGCAGACTCTAGTCTAGAGTAAAGTTCTGTGTCAGGCAGACTAGTCTAGGGTATAGTTATGTGTCAGGCAGACTAGTCTAGGGTATAGTTCTGTGTCAGTCAGACTCTAGTCTAGGGTATAGTTCTATGTCAGGCAGACTAGTCTAGGGTATAGTTCTGTGTCAGTCAGACTAGTCTAGGGTATAGTTCTGTGTCAGTCAGACTAGTCTAGGGTATAGTTCTGTGTCAGTCAGACTCTAGTCTAGGGTATAGTTATCAGTCAGTCTCTAGTCTAGGGTATAGTTATGTGTCAGTCAGACTAGTCTAGGATATAGTTCTGTGTCAGTCAGACTCTAGTCTAGGGTATAGTTCTGTGTCAGTCAGACTAGTCTAGGATATAGTTCTGTGTCAGTCAGACTCTAGTCTAGGGTATAGTTCTGTGTCAGTCAGACTAGTCTAGGGTATAGTTCTGTGTCAGTCAGACTAGTCTAGGATATAGTTCTGTGTCAGTCAGACTCTAGTCTAGGGTATAGTTCTGTGTCAGTCAGATTAGTCTAGGGTATAGTTCTATGTCAGTCAGACTCTAGTCTATGGTATAGTTCTGTGTCAGTCAGACTAGTCTAGGATATAGTTCTGTGTCAGTCAGACTCTAGTCTAGGATATAGTTCTGTGTCAGTCAGACTAGTCTATGGTATAGTTCTGTGTCAGTCAGACTCTAGTCTATGGTATAGTTATGTGTCAGTCAGACTAGTCTAGGGTATAGTTCTGTGTCAGGCAGACTAGTCTAGGATATAGTTCTGTGTCAGTCAGACTCTAGTCTATGGTATAGTTCTGTGTCAGTCAGACTAGTCTAGGATATAGTTATGTGTCAGTCCGACTAGTCTAGGGTATAGTTCTGTGTCAGTCAGACTCTAGTCTATGGTATAGTTCTGTGTCAGTCAGACTCTAGTCTATGGTATAGTTCTGTGTCAGTCAGACTAGTCTAGGATATAGTTATGTGTCAGTCCGACTAGTCTAGGGTATAGTTCTGTGTCAGTCAGACTCTAGTCTATGGTATAGTTCTGTGTCAGTCAGACTAGTCTAGGATATAGTTCTGTGTCAGTCAGACTAGTCTAGGATATAGTTCTGTGTCAATCAGACTAGTCTAGGATATAGTTCTGTGTCAGTCAGACTAGTCTATGGTATAGTTCTGTGTCAGTCAGACTAGTCTATGGTATAGTTCTGTGTCAGTCAGACTAGTCTAGGGTATAGTTCTGTGTCAGTCAGACTCTAGTCTAGGGTATAGTTCTGTGTCAGTCAGACTAGTCTAGGGTATAGTTCTGTGTCAGTCAGACTAGTCTATGGTATAGTTCTGTGTCAGGCAGACTAGTCTAGGGTATAGTTCTGTGTCAGTCAGACTCTAGTCTAGGGTATAGTTCTGTGTCAGTCAGACTAGTCTAGGGTATAGTTCTGTGTCAGTCAGACTAGTCTAGGGTATAGTTCTGTGTCAGGCAGACTCTAGTCTAGAGTATAGTTCTGTGTCAGTCAGACTAGTCTAGGGTATAGTTCTGTGTCATTCAGACTCTAGTCTAGGGTATAGTTCTGTGTCAGTCAGACTAGTCTAGGGTATAGTTCTGTGTCAGTCAGACTATTCTAGGGTATAGTTCTGTGTCAGTCAGACTCTAGTCTAGGGTATAGTTCTGTGTCAGTCAGACTAGTCTAGGGTATAGTTCTGTGTCAGTCAGACTAGTCTAGGATATAGTTCTGTGTCAATCAGACTAGTCTAGGATATAGTTCTGTGTCAGTCAGACTAGTCTATGGTATAGTTCTGTGTCAGTCAGACTAGTCTATGATATAGTTCTGTGTCAGTCAGACTAGTCTATGGTATAGTTCTGTGTCAGTCAGACTAGTCTAGGGTATAGTTCTGTGTCAGTCAGACTAGTCTAGGGTATAGTTCTGTGTCAGTCAGACTAGTCTAGGGTATAGTTCTGTGTCAGTCAGACTCTAGTCTAGGGTATAGTTCTGTGTCAGTCAGACTAGTCTAGGGTATAGTTCTGTGTCAGTCAGACTCTAGTCTAGGGTATAGTTCTGTGTCAGGCAGACTCTAGTCTAGGGTATAGTTCTGTGTCAGGCAGACTCTAGTCTAGGTTATAGTTCTGTGTCAGGCAGACTAGTCTAGGGTATAGTACTGTGTCAGTCAGACTCTAGTCTAGGGTATAGTTCTGTGTCAGGCAGACTAGTCTAGGGTATAGTTCTGTGTCAGTCAGACTCTAGTCTAGGGTATAGTTCTGTGTCAGTCAGATTAGTCTAGGGTATAGTTCTGCGTCAGTCAGACTCTAGTCTATGGTATAGTTCTGTGTCAGTCAGACTAGTCTAGGATATAGTTCTGTGTCAGTCAGACTCTAGTCTAGGATATAGTTCTGTGTCAGTCAGACTAGTCTAGGATATAGTTCTGTGTCAGTCAGACTCTAGTCTAGGGTATAGTTCTGTGTCAGTCAGACTCTAGTCTAGGCTATAGTTATGTGTCAGTCAGACTAGTCTAGAGTATAGTTCTGTGTCAGTCAGACTCTAGTCTAGGGTATAGTTCTGTGTCAGTCAGACTCTAGTCTATGGTATAGTTCTGTGTCAGTCAGACTAGTCTAGGATATAGTTCTGTGTCAGTCATACTAGTCTAGGATATAGTTATGTGTCAATCAGACTAGTCTAGGATATAGTTATGTGTCAGTCCGACTAGTCTAGGGTATAGTTCTGTGTCAGTCAGACTCTAGTCTATGGTATAGTTCTGTGTCAGTCAGACTAGTCTATGGTATAGTTCTGTGTCAGTCAGACTAGTCTATGGTATAGTTCTGTGTCAGGCAGACTCTAGTCTAGGGTATAGTTCTGTGTCAATCAGACTCTAGTCTAGGGTATAGTTCTGTGTCAGTCAGACTAGTCTAGGGTATAGTTCTGTGTCAGGCAGACTCTAGTCTAGGGTATAGTTCTGTGTCAGGCAGAGTCTTGTCTAGGGTATAGTTCTGTGTCAGGCAGACTCTAGTCTAGGATATAGTTCTGTGTCAGTCAGACTAGTCTAGGATATAGTTATGTGTCAGTCCGACTAGTCTAGGGTATAGTTCTGTGTCAGTCAGACTCTAGTCTATGGTATAGTTCTGTGTCAGTCAGACTAGTCTAGGATATAGTTCTGTGTCAGTCAGACTAGTCTAGGATATAGTTCTGTGTCAGTCAGACTAGTCTAGGGTATAGTTCTGTGTCAGTCAGACTAGTCTAGGGTATAGTTCTTTGTCAGTCAGACTCTAGTCTAGGGTATAGTTCTGTGTCAGTCAGACTAGTCTAGGGTATAGTTCTGTGTCAGTCAGACTCTAGTCTAGGGTATAGTTATCAGTCAGTCTCTAGTCTAGGGTATAGTTCTGTGTCAGTCAGACTAGTCTAGAGTATAGTTCTGTGTCAGGCAGACTCTAGTCTAGAGTAAAGTTCTGTGTCAGGCAGACTAGTCTAGGGTATAGTTATGTGTCAGGCAGACTAGTCTAGGGTATAGTTATGTGTCAGTCAGACTCTAGTCTAGGGTATAGTTCTATGTCAGGCAGACTAGTCTAGGGTATAGTTCTGTGTCAGTCAGACTAGTCTAGGGTATAGTTCTGTGTCAGTCAGACTCTAGTCTAGGGTATAGTTATCAGTCAGTCTCTAGTCTAGGGTATAGTTATGTGTCAGTCAGACTAGTCTAGGATATAGTTCTGTGTCAGTCAGACTCTAGTCTAGGGTATAGTTCTGTGTCAGTCAGACTAGTCTAGGATATAGTTCTGTGTCAGTCAGACTCTAGTCTAGGGTATAGTTCTGTGTCAGTCAGACTAGTCTAGGGTATAGTTCTGTGTCAGTCAGACTAGTCTAGGATATAGTTCTGTGTCAGTCAGACTCTAGTCTAGGGTATAGTTCTGTCAGTCAGATTAGTCTAGGGTATAGTTCTATGTCAGTCAGACTCTAGTCTATGGTATAGTTCTGTGTCAGTCAGACTAGTCTATGGTATAGTTCTGTGTCAGTCAGACTAGTCTAGGATATAGCTATGTGTCGGTCCGACTAGTCTAGGGTATAGTGCCGTGTCAGTCAGACTCTAGTCTATGGTATAGTTCTGTGTCAGTCAGACTAGTCTAGGGTATAGTTCTGTGTCAGTCAGACTAGTCTAGGGTATAGTTCTGTGTCAGTCAGACTAGTCTAGGTATAGTTCTGTGTCAGTCAGACTAGTCTATGGTATAGTTCTGAGTCAGGCAGACTAGTCTAGGTATAGTTCTGTGTCAGGCAGACTAGTCTAGGGTATAGTTCTGTGTCAGGCAGACTAGTCTAGGGTATAGTTCTGTGTCAGTCAGACTCTAGTCTAGGGTATAGTTCTGTGTCAGTCAGACTCTAGTCTAGGGTATAGTTCTGTGTCAGTCAGACTAGTCTAGGGTATAGTTCTGTGTCAGTCAGACTCTAGTCTAGAGTATAGTTCTGTGTCAGTCAGACTAGTCTAGGGTATAGTTCTGTGTCATTCAGACTCTAGTCTAGGGTATAGTTCTGTGTCAGTCAGACTAGTCTAGGGTATAGTTCTGTGTCAGTCAGACTAGTCTAGGGTATAGTTCTGTGTCAGTCAGACTCTAGTCTAGGGTATAGTTCTGTGTCAGTCAGACTAGTCTAGGGTATAGTTCTGTGTCAGTCAGACTAGTCTAGGATATAGTTCTGTGTCAATCAGACTAGTCTAGGATATAGTTCTGTGTCAGTCAGACTAGTCTATGGTATAGTTCTGTGTCAGTCAGACTAGTCTATGATATAGTTCTGTGTCAGTCAGACTAGTCTATGGTATAGTTCTGTGTCAGTCAGACTAGTCTAGGGTATAGTTCTGTGTCAGTCAGACTAGTCTAGGGTATAGTTCTGTGTCAGTCAGACTAGTCTAGAGTATAGTTCTGTGTCAGGCAGACTCTAGTCTAGAGTAAAGTTCTGTGTCAGGCAGACTAGTCTAGGGTATAGTTATGTGTCAGGCAGACTAGTCTAGGGTATAGTTATGTGTCAGTCAGACTCTAGTCTAGGGTATAGTTCTATGTCAGGCAGACTAGTCTAGGGTATAGTTCTGTGTCAGTCAGACTAGTCTAGGGTATAGTTCTGTGTCAGTCAGACTAGTCTAGGGTATAGTTCTGTGTCAGTCAGACTCTAGTCTAGGGTATAGTTATCAGTCAGTCTCTAGTCTAGGGTATAGTTATGTGTCAGTCAGACTAGTCTAGGATATAGTTCTGTGTCAGTCAGACTCTAGTCTAGGGTATAGTTCTGTGTCAGTCAGACTAGTCTAGGATATAGTTCTGTGTCAGTCAGACTCTAGTCTAGGGTATAGTTCTGTGTCAGTCAGACTAGTCTAGGGTATAGTTCTGTGTCAGTCAGACTAGTCTAGGTTATAGTTCTGTGTCAGTCAGACTCTAGTCTAGGGTATAGTTCTGTGTCAGTCAGATTAGTCTAGGGTATAGTTCTATGTCAGTCAGACTCTAGTCTATGGTATAGTTCTGTGTCAGTCAGACTAGTCTAGGATATAGTTCTGTGTCAGTCAGACTCTAGTCTAGGATATAGTTCTGTGTCAGTCAGACTAGTCTATGGTATAGTTCTGTGTCAGTCAGACTCTAGTCTAGGGTATAGTTCTGTGTCAGTCAGACTAGTCTAGGATATAGTTCTGTGTCAGTCAGACTCTAGTCTAGGGTATAGTTCTGTGTCAGTCAGACTAGTCTAGGGTATAGTTCTGTGTCAGTCAGACTAGTCTAGGATATAGTTATGTGTCAGTCCGACTAGTCTAGGGTATAGTTCTGTGTCAGTCAGACTCTAGTCTATGGTATAGTTCTGTGTCAGTCAGACTCTAGTCTATGGTATAGTTCTGTGTCAGTCAGACTAGTCTAGGATATAGTTATGTGTCAGTCCGACTAGTCTAGGGTATAGTTCTGTGTCAGTCAGACTCTAGTCTATGGTATAGTTCTGTGTCAGTCAGACTAGTCTAGGATATAGTTCTGTGTCAGTCAGACTAGTCTAGGATATAGTTCTGTGTCAATCAGACTAGTCTAGGATATAGTTCTGTGTCAGTCAGACTAGTCTATGGTATAGTTCTGTGTCAGTCAGACTAGTCTATGGTATAGTTCTGTGTCAGTCAGACTAGTCTAGGGTATAGTTCTGTGTCAGGCAGACTAGTCTAGGGTATAGTTCTGTGTCAGTCAGACTCTAGTCTAGGGTATAGTTCTGTGTCAGTCAGACTAGTCTAGGGTATAGTTCTGTGTCAGTCAGACTAGTCTAGGGTATAGTTCTGTGTCAGGCAGACTCTAGTCTAGAGTATAGTTCTGTGTCAGTCAGACTAGTCTAGGGTATAGTTCTGTGTCATTCAGACTCTAGTCTAGGGTATAGTTCTGTGTCAGTCAGACTAGTCTAGGGTATAGTTCTGTGTCAGTCAGACTAGTCTAGGGTATAGTTCTGTGTCAGTCAGACTCTAGTCTAGGGTATAGTTCTGTGTCAGTCAGACTAGTCTAGGGTATAGTTCTGTGTCAGTCAGACTAGTCTAGGATATAGTTCTGTGTCAATCAGACTAGTCTAGGATATAGTTCTGTGTCAGTCAGACTAGTCTATGGTATAGTTCTGTGTCAGTCAGACTAGTCTATGATATAGTTCTGTGTCAGTCAGACTAGTCTATGGTATAGTTCTGTGTCAGTCAGACTAGTCTAGGGTATAGTTCTGTGTCAGTCAGACTAGTCTAGGGTATAGTTCTGTGTCAGTCAGACTAGTCTAGGGTATCGTTCTTTGTCAATCCAAATCTAGTCTAGGGTATAGTTCTGTGTCAGTCAGACTAGTCTAGGGTATAGTTCTGTGTCAGTCAGACTCTAGTCTAGGGTATAGTTCTGTGTCAGGCAGACTCTAGTCTAGGGTATAGTTCTATGTCAGGCAGACTCTAGTCTAGGTTATAGTTCTGTGTCAGGCAGACTAGTCTAGGGTATAGTACTGTGTCAGTCAGACTCTAGTCTAGGGTATAGTTCTGTGTCAGGCAGACTAGTCTAGGGTATAGTTCTGTGTCAGTCAGACTCTAGTCTAGGGTATAGTTCTGTGTCAGTCAGATTAGTCTAGGGTATAGTTCTGCGTCAGTCAGACTCTAGTCTATGGTATAGTTCTGTGTCAGTCAGACTAGTCTAGGATATAGTTCTGTGTCAGTCAGACTCTAGTCTAGGATATAGTTCTGTGTCAGTCAGACTAGTCTAGGATATAGTTCTGTGTCAGTCAGACTCTAGTCTAGGGTATAGTTCTGTGTCAGTCAGACTCTAGTCTAGGCTATAGTTCTGTGTCAGTCAGACTAGTCTAGAGTATAGTTCTGTGTCAGTCAGACTCTAGTCTAGGGTATAGTTCTGTGTCAGTCAGACTCTAGTCTATGGTATAGTTCTGTGTCAGTCAGACTAGTCTAGGATATAGTTCTGTGTCAGTCAGACTAGTCTAGGATATAGTTCTGTGTCAATCAGACTAGTCTAGGATATAGTTATGTGTCAGTCCGACTAGTCTAGGGTATAGTTCTGTGTCAGTCAGACTCTAGTCTATGGTATAGTTCTGTGTCAGTCAGACTAGTCTATGGTATAGTTCTGTGTCAGTCAGACTAGTCTATGGTATAGTTCTGTGTCAGGCAGACTCTAGTCTAGGGTATAGTTCTGTGTCAATCAGACTCTAGTCTAGGGTATAGTTCTGTGTCAGTCAGACTAGTCTAGGGTATAGTTCTGTGTCAGGCAGACTCTAGTCTAGGGTATAGTTCTGTGTCAGGCAGAGTCTTGTCTAGGGTATAGTTCTGTGTCAGGCAGACTCTAGTCTAGGATATAGTTCTGTGTCAGTCAGACTAGTCTAGGGTATAGTTCTGTGTCAGGCAGTCTCTAGTCTAGGGTATAGTTCTGTGTCAGGCAGACTCTAATCTAGGGTATAGTTCTGTGTCAATCAGACTCTAGTCTAGGGTATAGTTCTGTGTCAGGCAGACTCTAGTCTAGGGTATAGTTCTGTGTCAGGCAGACTCTAGTCTAGGGTATAGTGCTGTGTCAGGCAGAGTCTAGTCTAGGGTATAGTTCTGTGTCATTCAGACTAGTCTAGGGTATAGTTCTGTGTCAGGCAGACTCTAGTCTAGGGTATAGTTCTGTGTCAGGCAGACTCTAGTCTAGGGTATAGTTCTGTGTCAGGCAGACTCTAGTCTAGGGTATAGTTCTGTGTCAATCAGACTCTAGTCTAGGGTATAGTTCTGTGTCAGGCAGACTCTAGTCTAGGGTATAGTTCTGTGTCAATCAGACTCTAGTCTAGGGTATAGTTCTGTGTCAGGCAGACTCTAGTCTAGGGTATAGTTCTGTGTCAGGCAGACTCTAGTCTAGGGTATAGTGCTGTGTCAGGCAGAGTCTAGTCTAGGGTATAGTTCTGTGTCATTCAGACTAGTCTAGGGTATAGTTCTGTGTCAGACAGACTCTAGTCTAGGGTATAGTTCTGTGTCAGGCAGACTCTAGTCTAGGTTATAGTTCTGTGTCAGTCAGACTCTAGTCTAGGGTATAGTTCTGTGTCAGGCAGACTCTAGTCTAGGGTATAGTTCTGTGTCAATCAGACTCTAGTCTAGGGTATAGTTCTGTGTCAGTCAGACTAGTCTAGGGTATAGTGCTGTGTCAGGCAGACTCTAGTCTAGGGTATTGGTTCATTGTATATATCTATCAGGGAGAAGATATTCAAGCAGATACAGCCTGTGTTTCCATTAGGTGGACTTCACCGCTCTTCTCTTGATTGTTTATTGATTGAAAGGAAAGTAACAGGTCAGGAACACTTTGGTCTTAGTGGTTGTTTTTACAGTGGCACACAGCAGCACTGATCACAGGCCTTTACACAAAAAGACACAACCTCAATTGGTGCCCCACCCTAGTGCTTACTAGACCATTTGGACTTGCCTTTTCCTGTTTCCTTTGTTTGAATGGGACCACATTGAAAATATGGCAACCAAATGTGTGGTGGTTTTACTGGTGTGTTTAAAGCTTAAAATAATCTGCAAATATGGTATTTGTTCATATCTTGGCTAATAGTCTGCTTTGTATTAAATGTAAAAAGACAAAGAAAGAAGCGGTTGGAACTAGAAACAGAGTAAGAAGGATCTTCCAAAATTCATTCTGCAGATGGAAGTTGGCCTGTAACTTCACTACACCAGTGATATTTTGACAATTCTAGTAATAGGCCTAGTTCAAAGACCTCTTCAGTCAAGCACATATAAAACAACTTCATTATATGTCTGGATAGCTTTGGAAACTTGGGTAGTCATACTATTTCTCTCTGTAAAAAGCTAAAGTGAGTGCTGCCAGTAATGTGCTGTCTAATAGTAACAAGGCGTTCAGACAGAGGTGCCTGTTCAGCACAGCAGGAGGGGGCGGGAAGCTCGGCAGGAGGGGGCGGGAAGCTCGGCAGGAGGGGGCGGGAAGCTCGGCAGGAGGGGGCGGGAAGCTCGGCAGGAGGGGGCGGGAAGCTCGGCAGGAGGGGGCGGGAAGCTCGGCAGGAGGGGGCGGGAAGCTCGGCAGGGTTGGTAGTCTGTCTCACTTTGTTGGCAGTCGTTTGATCTTGTGGCTCAGAGGCATTTTTGTGGAGGCACCGTTTGTTCGTTGACTTGTTGGGACCTGTCGTTGTAAATCCCTGTGTGCTGTTCTTTCAGCGCAGTGGAACTCAGGGGGGCTCTCTGTGAGTCGTTCATAACAGTTCTGTTAATCTTTAATCTGTTTTAATTAGACATCAAACGTCAGGTCAGGAGAACCCCCTCTGGACCATTCAACTTTACAAACGGCACCCCGTCCCCATACCCTCCATCCTTTTAATAAGACCGACATGAGGAGGGTGTTGTGGTAGAGAGAAAGAGACATTTGGAAACATATAAACAAACAGTACAGACAGAGATAAAGGATTATATGTTGTTTTCAAGTTCAGCATCCTTCGGTCATTGTTTAGAACTGACGCTATGATGGCATGCACATTGCAATGTAAACACAAACACAGTGACATCCTTCCTGTCATGTTCTCACATGGCACTAACAGCAAACTGACACTAGAGGACAGTATTTGAATTGATTTGATCTTGTCTCTTTCCCTGCCCATTTTCAATTACATCATACTAGAGTGTTAGGTCTTTACACACGTATTCCCATTTAATCTCAGAAATGGTAAGAGGAGTTGACTCCCTCATCATTAGTGATTAAGTGGGCCATTTTTAAAAAATGTTTCACAGCATATCATTTTGAGATGCCATTATGCGTTGTACGTAGTTGTGAAATACTTTAAGATCTTCATATGCTTACTGTGTGTTGCTCTGGCCTCTGCTCTACAACCCCCAGTGTATATGTATTTGTGCCTGCGTGCTTGCTTGTGTGTACTCGCTCCTGTGTGTGCACTCCCCCTCCTGTGTGTGTGTGTGTGTGTGTGTGTGTGTGTGTGTGTGTGTGTGTGTGTGTGTGTGTGTGTGTGTGTGTGTGTGTGTGTGTGTGTGTGTGTGTGTGTGTGTGTGTGTGTGTGTGTGTGTGTGTGTGTGTGTGTGTGTATGCAGCCTCACGCTGTGTGTTCTGGCCCAAGCCCCTCAGTGAGTGACAGTTTGCCCTGTGTGACAGTGTGTTCTGAATGGCGCCTGACTATGTCCCGAGCCAGAGATCACAGTACACTGCTCTCTGCACACACTGTGGCAGCATGGTCACCCTCAGCAGCACTGAGGTACTGAACACTGTGGTACCGGAGACAGGTAAGTAGAGAACCTTGGCACCACAACCAGCATGGGTCTAGTTTTAGAATAGATGCCGGAGAGAAGTTAGCATTGTGTGTTTTGTGTTCTGCCCTACTTATAGGGTACAGCAGTTGGGTAATTGTCTGTGGCTCAGGATGTTAGTAATGTAACCGGTTGGATTTGGGCTGCAAGCAAATATTGTTTGAAGAGACTCGACGACTTGTCATGCTCTCTGATGAGCCAAAGGTCAGGATCCTAATTTCTAGAAATAGATTAGTTTGTGTGTCGTATATTATCATATCACACAGATGCTGTGTGCACTGGCAGTAGCCCCAGGCTCATATCCTGCCTCAGCTTGATGTATCAAGAGAAACAGAGAACAGAGTTTAAACCAGTGAGAAATTACAATGCAACTTTTTTGTCGTCTCTGCTCTATTTAACATTGATTGATTTTAGTTTTTGCCTGGATGATGTTTGGATATGAATTTATCTTTGGGTGAATGCTTTGCTTACTGGTGATGCAAGAGAAGTCGCTCAATTGCTCAATCTTGTTTAATGACATCACATTAATCTTGATCAGCAATGCTGGGTTGAAACATTTTGCAATAGAGGGTTTGAGTGAATTCCTTCCTATTTTCTCTGTGCCTGATATGCTAAAGACATTAAAAGCAGTATAATAGTGTAGGACGCAGGTCTCTGGTTACAGTATACCTCACATAGCAGCTGCCGGGGTTGATGACTTTGAACGTGGGAGTGGGAGACTGAGACAGACAGTGATGTCATACTGTAGGTTGTAGGCAGACTGTGGGAACTAACTTGGAGATTCATCACAGTTAGCACCATAGACCGTATATACTGTGGTTGACAGGGTTGCATCGTTGCATGGTTTTGATGGCTATAGTACTGTAGTTATTATTAGTCGTCCCTTTTCCTGTAACCTTTTCAGATATTGCTAAAGTTTATTTGTCTCAAATGTCATTTTTCGTGTTTTTATGTTGCAACGTGTTGGTTGAGATGAAAACAAACAGACTGTTGTTTTACAATAGAGCACCAGCATGCATGAATGGGAACTGATCACAAACTGACTCTCTCATTATCACATTTCATACTTTATAATAACCCCTGTTTATCTTACCAAGGTACTGGTTGAAAATGTTATCCTTGCCTACTTTATACATGTTATCCTTGCCTACTTTATACATGTTATCCTTGCCTACTTTATACATGTTATCCTTGCCTACTTTATACATGTTATCCTTGCCTACTTTATACATGTTATCCTTGCCTACTTTATACATGTTATCCTTGCCTACTTTATTTATACATGTTATTCTTGCCTACTTTATAAATGTTATATTTCTCTTCTTCTATCTCTTTTTTCAGGCCATGGAAATCACAAGGAGGATAGTCCTTTCCTCAGCAGTGCAGATGCTGACAGGAAGACTGATTTCTATGACAGGAACCTGGCCTTGTTTGAGGTCTGTCTTTAAAGAACAGTCCAGTGTTTCCAGATTTCTAGGAAATATGACCTATAATTAATTACAATTTGAGTGAAATAGTTTTCCTTCCAAAAAAAGTGTAATTAAATATGTTAACTGCTTTTTTGTGTTGGAATGTTGGTGGGTGTTTGTTCTCCAAATTATGATTTGGCCACAGATAGGAGTATAGGATGAGTCAATAACATTATTTGGGTGTGAGTTAACATAATAAAAGTGATATTTTCACTGGACAGTTATTTTAAGAGTGGCTCTCAGTGACACTGATACATGACATGATTATACATAACATATCACCTTTTAACATCAGTATTTGCTAATCTCAACTGCCTAGATTGATCGATCACTAGATAGACCACCACTCCTCCTTCAACCTATACAAATTAAATTCCTTACACTGCACTATAATACCCTTTTACTGTAGGCTATTACACCCCAAAGACACATCAGGTACCCATCCACTTCTAACTGTTCCCTGTTCTGCTGTCCCTGTCCTGCAGGAGGAGTTGGACATCCGTCCCAAGGTGTCGTCCCTCCTCAGCCGGCTGGTCAACTACACCAACATTACCCAGGGAGCCAGGGAGCACGAGGAGGCCGAGAACACAGAGACGTCACTCAGGAAGGCCCCAAAGGTCAGAAGTCACAAAAACTACCTCTCTCTTCTTTTGAGATTCAAACAGGCTTTAGTATCTCTCTCTCTACCCCTCTGTCTCTGCGCATGTTTGGATCTGAGCTTGCATGCGTGTGCTTTGGGTTGTGTTAGTGCCTGTTTGTGCCCTGTGGGCCCCCTGTTGAGAGTTGATCAATATTTTACCTGATCAATAATTCTGATCAATTAGTCATTTCCTGTGGGTCTATCTGTGCTACATACCATATTCAGAAACACACACAAAAACATAGACACTGAAACACACTACTCACACAAATATGGAAAACTACAGCAGTACTATCATAGTTATCGTAACAACCAAATCACTCACATCTGTCTTCTTTCTGTCACTATTTATGTTTGGTTCCTTTTCCCTTCCTGATTGAGATTAGATTAAGACTGTAATGATAGAAATTGTCATTCTTATGAATTTTTCCTCTCTCCCTCGCTCTCTCTCTCTGTTCTCTTTCTTAATTTCTCTGTCTCTCTTTCTCTGTCTCTCTTTCATTATTGTAAGCCCTCTTTCTCTGTTCTGTTTGTTCTCTCGCCCTGTCTCACTCACTCTCTTTGTCTCACTTCATCTCTCTCTCTCTGCAGTCCCCCAACATGGGTACGCTGATGGGAGTCTACCTGCCCTGTCTACAGAACATCTTTGGTGTCATCCTGTTCCTTCGCCTAACGTGGATCGTGGGCACAGCCGGCATCGTCCAGTCATTCCTCATTGTCCTCATGTGCTGCTCATGTGTTAGTACACACACACACACACACACACATTGTGGATGCACACACACACACACACAGTCTGGCAATGTTAGAAGACCATTGACACCCTATTCTTGTCCACTTGCCAAACCCCCTGTTAAAACTGGGTCACCAGCCAGTCAGCCAGTTAATATTACCAGGCTGAATAGAACCCACAGCAGTTTCCACACCCTGCTGTTTACTCCAAAGAACATGTCATATATTTGTGGTTTATGTCTCAACCTTTCCAATATGATTGATGAATTCTGTTCAGTTGTCCAATGACAAGTGATGCCTCTATTGCTAAGTGTGTTTATTATGTGGATAAAGAGCAGAGTGTATTGGTCTCATAAAGACTGACTGGCCTGGCCTTATTTGATGGTGTTCACATTCTCTCCTGTTTGACAGACAATGCTCACTGCCATATCCATGAGTGCCATAGCTACAAATGGTGTTGTCCCAGGTGAGGGTACAGTACAAGCTTTGAAGACTGAGAATCCAAACTTACATTTTACACTTAAAACACTTTAGTTGTAACAGTTACATAAACATGATATTAACAATATAATATAATTTATGACATGACTAACAAATTATCACACCATCAGTCTATTCTGACCAGTTTCATCCATGTTAACTCTGTTCTGTTCTTTGTTGTAGCCGGAGGGGCGTACTTCATGATCTCTCGTTCCCTGGGTGCTGAGTTTGGGGGGGCTGTAGGAATCTGTTTCTACCTGGGAACAACCTTCGCTGCTGGCATGTACATACTGGGAGCTATAGAGATCTTCCTGGTGAGTTATCATCTGCTCACAAATGGCACCCTATTCCCTATTTAATGCACTACTTTTGATCAGGACCTATAGTAGTGCAATATGTAGGGATAGGGTGCAATTTGGGATGCAACCAATATACCGCAGTAAAATAGGTCAATGTACTCAATCATATTGAGATGGAGTAACTTACATGTAAAAATGGGATCCAATAACATTAGCTGAACAAACATTTGATCCACATAATGTTGCTGTTGTAGACTGTAGTATATGACTGATATTCATATATTCGGAGTACTCAAAATACATTTAAAGTGAAAGGCTTCTGTTCTGCTCTTACTGTATAGTGAGTTGTAGAAGCCATTATAAGTGCATTATGACTGCACATATAAGGTATTAAATGTGTGTGTCTCACAGAAAGTGTACCTTAATTACTTCTGTTGTCATTGTCCTCTCCCAGAAATACCTGGTTCCCCAGGCGGCCATCTTCCACGCCAGCGACCACCACGGGGGCGACAGTGCCATCCTCAACAACATGAGGGTGTACGGCACCATCTGTCTCAGCCTCATGGCCGTGGTGGTCTTTGTGGGGGTGAAATACGTCAACAAGCTGGCCTCTCTCTTCCTGGCCTGTGTCATCATCTCTATCGTCTCCATCTACGCCGGGGCCATTAAGTCCGTTTTCCAACCGCCCGACTTCTCGTAAGGCACTGGGGATTTTTTTACTTCTTTGTCTAAACAGGAAATGGGAATAATGGTATAATTGATGTGAATTTAATTTGGTGTTAATGATCAGTTTGTCCCCGACGGAAGCAAAAACACTTGCTTTTCCGCTGGCTGGAATGGTCAATGGAGATAAAATTCAATTTCCATTGTTGAACTTTGTCCTAAAGTTCTAGCTACTGTATGCATACTGTAAATGTTTTTCAGTGTAGCTATAATATAGCTAATATCTGTTCTAAAGTAGAGTGAAAACACATATCATCACATTATCATGACATGTTATCATCACTCTGTTGATAATCAGAACCAATAATATTCCTCTTTCTCCAGGATCTGTATGTTGGGTAACAGGACATTGGTGAGAGATCAGTTTGACGTGTGTAGTAAGACGGCTCTAGAGGGCAATGTGACTGTACCTAGTCAGCTGTGGAGGAACTTCTGTAGCTCTGGCAACATGAGTAGTCCTCAATGTGACGACTACTTCAACCAGAACAACGTTACAGAGATACAGGGAATACCAGGACTGGCCAGCGGCATCATCAGAGGTAAAGACCAAAGTCAGAGGATGGACCATATTTGTAATGATATGGCTATTACCACGCTCCTGGGTCTAGGATACAGATCTAAGATCAGCTTCCCCCTGCCACAGTCCTTACCTTAACCATTAGTGGGGGGAAATGTATAACTGACCCAAGATTAGCATCTGGGGGCAACTTCACCCTATTACTATAGCCAATGGGGGCCAGCTAGCTAGGGGGCAGCAGAGCCACATCCACTTTTATTTATTTTTATTTGCTTTACCTTTATTTAACCAGGTAGGCTAGTTGAGAACCAGTTCTCATTTACAACTGCGACCTGACCAAGATAAAGCAAAGCAGTGCGACACAAACAACAACTCAGAGTTACACATGGAATTTACAAACATGCAGTCAATAATACAATAGAAAAGGTGTGTGCAAATGAGGTAGGATAAGGGAGGTAAAGGCAATAAATAGGCCATAGTGGCAAAATAATTACAATATAGCAATTAAACACTGGAGTGATAGATGTGCAGAAGATGAGTGTGCAAGTAGAGATACTGGGGTGCAACGGATGAAAATAAATAAAATAAATAACAGTATGGGGGATGAGGTAGTTGGATCGGCTATTTACAGATGAGCTATGTACAGGTGCAGTGATCTGTGAGCTGCTCTGACAGCTGGTGCTTAAAGTTAGCGAGGGATACGTGAGTCTCCAGCTTCAGTGATTTTTGCAGTTCGTTCCAGTCATTGGCAGCAGAGAACTTGAAGGAAAGGCAGCCAAGGGAGGAATTGGCTTAGGGGGTGACCAGTGAGATATACCTGCTGGAGCATGTGCTACATATGGGTGCTGCTATGGTGACCAGTGAGCTGAGGTAAGGCGGGGCTTTACCTAGCAAAGACTTGTAGATGACCTGGAGCCAGTGGGTTGGGCGACAAATATGAAGCGAGGGCCAGCCAACGAGAGCATACAGGTCGCAGTGGTGGGTAGTATATGGGGCTTTGGTGACAAAACAGATGGCACTGTGATAGAGTGCATCCAGTTTGCTGAGTAGAGTGTTGGAAGCCATTTTGTAAATGACATCGCTGAAGTCAAGGATCAGTAGGATAGTCAGTTTTACGAGGGTATGTTTGGCAGCATGAGTGAAGGATGCATTGTTGCAAAATCGGAAGCCGATTCTAGATTTAATTTTGGATTGGAGACGCTTAATATGAGTCTGGAAGGGGAGTTTACAGTCTAGCCAGACACCTTGGTATTTATAGTTGTCCACATATTCTAAGTCAGAACCGTCCAGAGTAGGGATGCTGGACGGGCAGGCAGGTGTGGGCAGCGATCGGTTGAAGAGCATGCATTTAGTTTTACTTGCATTTAAGAGCAGTTGGAGGCCACGGAAGTAGAGTTGTATGGCATTGAAGCTCGTCTGGAGGTTAGTTAACACAGTGTCCAAAGAAGGGCCAGAATTATACAAAATGGTGTCGTCTGCGTAGAGGTGGATCAGAGAATCACCAGCAGCAAGAGCAACATCATTGATGTATACAGAGAAGAGAGTCTGCCCGAGAATTGAACCCTGTGGCACCCGCAATGAGACTGCCAGAGGTCCGGATAACAGGCTCTCCGATTTGACACACTGAACTCTATCCGAGAAGTAGTTGGTGAACCAGGCGAGGCAGTCATTTGAGAAACCAAGGCAGTCGAGTCTGCCGATAAGAAATGTGGTGATTGACAGAGTCGAAAGCCTTGGCCAGGTCGATGAATATAGCTGCACAGTATTGTCTCTTATCGATGGCAGTTATGATATCGTTTAGGACCTTGAGCGTGGCTGAGGTGCACCCATGACCAGCTCGGAAACCAGATTGCATAGCAGAGAAGGTATGGTGGGATTCGAAATGGTAGGTGATCTGTGTGTTAACTTGGCTTTCGAAGACCTTAGAAAGGCAGGGCAGGATAGATATAGGCTTGTAGCAATTTGGGTCTAGAGTGACTCCCCGTTTGAAGAGGGGGATGACCGCGGCAGCTTTCCAATCTTTGGGGATCTCAGACGATACGAAAGAGAGGTTGAACAGGCTAGTAATAGGGGTTGCAACAATTTCGGCAGATCATTTTAGGAAGAGAGGGTCCAGATTGTCTAGCCCGGCTGATTTGTAGGGGTCCAGATTTTGAAGCTCTTTCAGAACATCAGCTATCTGGATTTGGGTGAAGAGAAATGGGGGAGCCTTGGGCAAGTTGCTGTGGGGGGTGCAGGGCTGTAGACCGGGGTAGGGATAGCCAGGTGGAAAGCAAGGCTAGCCGTAAAAAAATGCTCATTGAAATTCTCAATTATCATGGATTTATCGACGGTGACAGTGTTTCCTGTGTTTCCTTCAGTGCAGTGGGCAGTTGGGAGGAGGTGCTCTTATTCTCCATAGACATTACAGTGTCCCAGAACTTTTGGGAGTTTGTGCTACAGGATGCAAATTTCTGTTTGAAAAAGCTAGCCTTTGCTTTCCTAACTGCCTGTGTATATTGGTTCCTAACTTCCTGTCACGTCCTGACCATAGTGCTTATGTGTTTTGCTTGTTTTAGTGTTGGTCAGAACGTGAGCTGGGTGGGCATTCTATGTTGTGTGTCTAGTTTGTCTGTTTCTGTGTTCAGCCTAATATGGTTCTCAATCAGAGGCAGCTGTCAATCGTTGTCCCTGATTGAGAATCATATATAGGTGGCTTGTGTTGTGTTGGGATTTTGTGGGTGGTTGTTTCCTGTGTCAGTGTTTGTGCCACACGGGACTGTGACGGTTGGTTCGTTTGTTGTTATGTATTTTGTCTAGTTTTCGTGTTATTAAATCATGGAAACTTACCACGCTGTACATTGGTCCTCCGATCCTTCTCGCCTCTCCTCGTCCGATGAGGAGGACGACTTAGACTGCCGTTACACTTCCCTGACAAGTTGCATATCGCAGGGGGATATTCGATGCTAATGCAGTATGCCACAGGATGTTTTTGTGCTGGTCAAGGGCAGTCAGGTCTGGAGTGAACAAAGGGCTATATCTGTTCCTGGTTCTACATTTTTGGAACATGGCATGCTTATTTAAGATGGTGAGGAAAGCACTTTTAAAGAATAACCAGGCATCCTCTACTGTCGGAATGAGGTCAATAATCCTCCCATGATACCCGGGCCAGGTTGATTAGAAAGGCCTGCTCGCTGAAGTGTTTTAGGGAGCGTTTGACAGTGATGAGGGGTGGTCGTTTGACCGCAGACCCATTATGGACGCAGGCAATGAGGCAGTGATCACTGAGATCCTGGTTGAAGACAGCAGAGGTGTATTTGGAGGGCAGGATAGTTAGGATGATATCAATGAGGGCGCCCGTGTTTACAGATTTGGGGTTGTACCTGGTAGGTTCATTGATCATTTATGTGAGATTGAGGGCATCAAGCTTAGATTGTAGGATGGCCGGGGTGTTAAGCATGTCCCAGTTTAGGTCACCTAACAGCACGAGCGCTGAAGATAGATAGGGGGCAATCAATTCCCATATGGTGTCCAGGGCACAGCTGGGGCCAGAAGGTGCTCTATAGCAAGTGGCAACGGTGAGAGACTTGTTTCTGGAAAGGTGGATTTCTAAAAGTAGAAACTCAAATTATTTGGGCACAGGCCCCCTTTGGCAGTTCTATCTTGTCGGAAAATGTTATAGTTAGGGATGGAAATGTCAGGGTTTTTGGTGGCCTTCCTAAGCCAGGATTCAGACACGGCTAGGACATCCAGGTTGGCCGAGTGTGCTAAAGCAGTGAATAAAACAAACTTAGGGAGGAGGCTTCTAATGTTAACATGCATGAAACCAAGGCTTTTACAGTTACAGAAGTCAACAAATGAGAGCGCCTAGGGAATGGGAGTGGAGCTGGGCACTGCAGGGCCTGGGTTAACCTCTACATCACCAGAGGAACAGAGGAGGAGTAGGATAAGGGTACAGCTAAAGGCTATAAGAACTGGTCGTCTAGTTCGGAACAGAGAGTAAAAGGAGAAGGTTTCTGGGCACGGTAGAATAGATTCAAGGCATAATGTACAGACAAAGGTATGGTAGGATGTGAATACAGTGGAGGTAAACCTATGCATTGAGTGACAATGAGAGAGATATTGTCTCTAGAAACAACATTTAAATTCAGGTGAGGTCACCGCATGTGTGGGCGGTGGAACTAAAGGGAGAGCCTCTAAGGCGTATTGAACAGGGCTAGAGGCTCTACAATGAAATAAGGCAATAATTACTAACCAAAACAGCGATGGACAAGGCATATTTACATTAGGGAGAGGCATGCATAGCTGAGTGATCATTGGGTCCAGTGAGTAGCTGGGCGAGCTGGAGACACGGCGATTCAGACAGCTAGCGGGCCGGGGCTAACAGAAGGGCCTTAGAGGGATGTCGTGTCGGGAGAAGTCAGTTGTAGCCCCTTCGTACAGTTACGTCGGCAGATCAGTCGTGATGGATCAGCAGGGCTCCGTGTAGTAAAAGGGTCCAGGCCAATTGGCAAAATAGGTATAGTAGCCCCCCCTGATGGACTTCTTCAGCTAACAGTCCGGTGTGCTCTAGACAGCTAGCGGGCCGCGGCTAGCAGATGGGCATTCAGGGGACGTTGCGACGGGGGAGCCAGTTGAAAAACTCCCTCGGCGGATTACGTCGGTAGTTCAGTCGTGAAGAATCGGCGGGGCTCCGTATCGGCAATAAAAAGGGGTCCAGGCCAATTGGCAAAATAGGTATTGTAGCCAAAGGAGTGGCTGATGGACCTCTTCAGCTAGCCGGGAAATGGGCCTAGCATAGGCTATCTCCAGGCTAATTGGTGCTTGCTTCAGGACAGCTAGCTAGCTGCGATGATCCAGTTGAAGAGGTTCAGAGCTTGCAGTAGGAATCCGGGGATATGGAGAATAAGAAGTCCGATACACTCTGGGTTGAATCGCGTTGTGCAGACTGGCAGGAGTTGTCCGAGCTAAAGGTTAGCTGATGACCACTAGCAGTGGCTAGCTGACTACTAGCTAGTAGCTAGTTAGCTGGCTAGCTTCTGTTGGGGTTCCGGTTCTGAAGTTAAAAAAATAGAAGATCCATACCACATTGGGTGAGATGGGTTGCAGGAGAGTATGTTGAAGTTGGGGTTAAGAAAAATATTTTAAAAAATATGCGAAGAAAAAAATATATAAATAGATATATACCTGGGACAAGACAAGACGAAGACAAAAGACGCCTGACTGCTACGCCATTTTACAATAGTGATGACATGTAATTATAGTAAAACATAGCTAAATCACTACAAACATGTTGTATGCAAAGTCTATCTAAAAAGTGAATTTATATACTTTGTAAAACATTTTCTGTTATTATAACAATAATTTGTGATGCTGTAGAGCTTTGGTGGGTGTTGCCGTGCCATTAGGTGGATGCCATTACGTTGCTTACTTTGTGGATGGGATGCTAGCATTTCTATAAACTTGGTTCCTGATGTATGTTTTAGATAACATGTGGGGAGACTACCTGGAGAAAGGTCAGATCTTGGAGAAGGCAGGTCTGCC